>NC_082399.1:10580990-10593490 GCF_031168955.1 Gadus macrocephalus
CTTTTTCAATTAATTTCGACTTTGTGCATCTAGCTGGCTATGTGTATTAATATATAGTTGGGTCACTGATAATTTCGTTACCGACCAATCGATCAATCAATCAATCATTGGTAGATTTCCTTGCCAATGATTGGATATATATGACGTCCAGGTGCAGTTGTGAATATGGCGACACCTAGTGGTTGGAACGGTCCTGAGACAGACTAGCAAGCAGGTTGCCTTCCTGACTAAGCATCAAGTGTTTCTTCATTTTCTCTTTATTTATTTTTAAACTTAGATAGTTTGTTAGAGACATTGTGTGAGGATGAAGGGAGAGTGACATATGTTATTGTAAATGGGCTGCGTTTTACGAGTGCACCCTTCGAACAGGCTATTTATTTACAAGTTAATCTTTCTGCACAGAAGTTCGTCGTGGAGCTGTTTTCAAAAAGTAACATGGCACATGACACTTTTGGGGCCACATAGATTTTTGATTTGCCATTGACTTCTAGAATGTATTTTAAATGTGTACATTTCAATGGAAGGCATATTTTCCCTATTTGTTTTTCTCGCTGAATGTTGGGTCTACTTTGCTTCAATTGTGATCTAAATCTTTTGATTAACAGTGGACACCGCACCACAGATAGGCCTATACAGATCTACCTGAACGAAAGATGAACGATGTTGTATTTGTATGCCATGTTTCAAGTTATTCTTTTACAATAGATATACATAGTACAACGAGGAAGGTAGAAGTTTTAAAATGCATTGTGTAGCATATGTATGTATGTATGTATGTATGTATGGAGCAAATTAAGAAAATATATTTTGTATGGAAAACAAATTATTTGTGGTTGGAGGCAATGATAAAGCTGGGTACCTCACAGAATAAGAGATGTTTAAAACTGGATTGATTATGAAATAGTTATTATTATGTTTGTTTTTTTCAATGAGTAGTACTGCCTTGCCTCTGTGGTGGCTATTGTAGTCTTTTTGTTTCTCAATAAAACAACATAAGAAATATCGTGTGACCCTTTGAGATGAGTTAAAGTTCATTTTTTGATTAAACAGTTGATAATAACAGTTGATGATATAGACCACTAGTAGACCACGTTACAAAATAAGTTGAGTCAACAGTCCAAGAGAGCACACCTGTAGAGGGCAAAGGTCTCAGCAGGACATACTGATAGCTCTAATACATTTAAAGGAGAACAACCATGCTTTCACATGCACGACCCTTCACAGCACTCCCGCCCACCAAGGTAAAAACATACATTCAGCTACATACACGTGAGACTTTGATTCTTCTTAGAACTGAGAGTATGCAATGAATACAAAATAAGCAAGACACTGAAATAGAAACAACGATGATCTTTCCTCTACTTTCTGTGTGGACAACAGCAGCATCTAGCGGTGAGGAAGTGTAATGACCGCAGACCGAACATGATAGGTGGAGGATAAAACGCAGCGCGACACCCAATGGGAGTGGAGAAACTACACCACTTCCTGTGTCAAAAAAGAGAACCTACTGTGATGTAAAGACGTGACGATATTACGATGTCCATCCACTTTCACTTGCTGAATGAATATTAGAGGAATATCTACAAAGATAGGTCGTATATGAGAGAAAACGAAAGAGAAAAGGTTGGTATTTGTTTTTATTTCAAGAGATCTAAGCCTCTGATCGTGTGTCAAAGCAAACAGGCGGACGACCATTAGCTTGTACGATATAAGGGTGTAACGTTAGGCGTTATTATCATTACAAATTAATACTATAATCAGATTTAGCATATGACCATCTAACATGACTCAAAGATCATCGTTACATTTCGGGCATGTCATGCTTTCCCTCATACATTAGCACCATTCGTTACAACGTAACAAGAGTTACTCCTCACCACTGTCCGCATGTTTACCTTCTGTACTGATATTTCATGATCAGGTTACTTTATAACTATTTATTATGCTTGGTGATAGGCTTTGAAGTGATTCGATCCACATTGACTGGTCGTCACTGGTTGGATTTTGTATTGGCACTTTGCAATCCTTTTAGAAAGACCACAACCATCATTGACATTGTTCTTATTTGATTGTATATTCAAAATTCTGTGGTCATATCCTACTTACTTTTGGTAACTTTGACTCACCATGCACTGATGCATAGCAACAGTATGAAATAGTATCTGAGTTGGAGTATTCAGTGTACTGTCAGGGTCATCCTTTCCACCCACAGATAACAGTGTCTCCCTTGTCTAAACGCCTGTCGCGGTGCAGACCTATAATTACGCGCGTCTTGTGTTTCCTCACATCTAATTGGAAAAATAAACTATTTGGCAAAGTTGGCAACATTCAGGACAACGCAGCGTTTACACAAACAAACACTAGACGTTGAGAGAAGGGTCAGCAGCTTTACACTTTGCAGGGATAATTAACAGCTTGTGTTAGGCCTAAGGCTGTTGTTCTATTTGGTTGGTAGTAGGCCTACTTTAAGGGACACTAGTCCCAAAGACGTAATAAAAACCACATCAATTCTGTCATGTGCAGCCTTTCTTTGGTGGAGGCTAAATGGGATGTCTTATTAATGATTCAGGATCTTTATTTGAGCTTGGCAATGACCCTCTCTCTCTCTCTCTCTCTCTCTCTCTCTCTCTCTCTCTCTCTCTCTCTCTCTCTCTCTCTCTCTCTCTCTCTCTCTCTCCTGATTGATCAAATTTTTGTTTGTACAAGTGAATCTATTATAACAGAAAAAAGAAAGACATCCAGCTAAAGAGTGTGGTTGCAGATCCTCTTCGAGGGTGTCTGCCTCTATATTATACACGTTTGATCAGCCAAACTCTCTCGCTCCATCTCGCTCTCTGTCTGTCTCTCTGTCTCTGTCTCTGTCTCTGTCTCTGTCTCTCTCTCTCTCTCTCTCTCTCTCTCTCTCTCTCTCTCTCTCTCTCTCTCTCTCTCTCTCTCTGTCCCCACTCCCCACTGATCTCTTATCTCTCTCGTCCTCCGTACCCTAAGCCCGCCCGCCCCATCTCGGTCGCCCAGGCGCGGGGAGCAGCTGCAGAGCCATGCCCGTGTCCTTGCTGTGGGCGGTGGACGTGCGTGGCCGCGTCTACCGCCTGTCGACGGGGGGGCAGCAGTGGGAGCAGTGCCATGACACCAAGCTGGAGTTCAAGCGCGTCACCGCAGCGACGCAGTGTTGCTGGGGCATCGCGTGCGACCACAACATCTACCTGAACGTCCACGCCTCGGACCTGTCCATCCGCTACCAGGAGGAGACCTACGAGAACCAGGTGGGGTCTCCGCTTCGGGCTTCAGTCTGGGGGCTGGGGCGGTTCCTGTTATGGGGGTTCGGAACGTGCTTGGGATTGAGAGGTTTGATGGGAACGGGCCCCAGAAGATGGTTGGACCCTTCGCTGGTTCCCTGGTTGGGTTCATATCATATCATTTAGTTTGTTCATTAATCTAGTCAAACGTTTCTGGTAGGGCAGAATACAAATACCATTGACAATGCTGCTATGTATTAATTTATTACAGTGTTATTACACGTTCACTTTTATCCAAAGGCACTTGCAGAGAAAAACAGATAAAGTCACCGGTACAGATGAGGTTGTTGTTCAAGGATGCCTGCAGATTAGACTGCAGATGTTGGGAATTGAACCCAGAACTTTTTTATAGCTGAACTATTCCAAAAACCAAGTTTACGAATCAAAGCAATATACTTCCAAAATGCATGATAGTCTATACCGGGTTATATTTTTCTTCTACGTTGTACTAAGACAATCGGCCTTCATCTTCGTCTGTGTGTCCTTCTGCCAGCGATGGAATCCCGTGGACGGATTCTCCGAGCGCCTGTTGCCCAGCGACCGCTGGCAGTGGAGTGATGTGACGGGCCTGGTGCACCAGCCGCTGGACAGCTTCGACCTGCCCTCCAGCGGCTGGGAGTGGGAGGCCGACTGGTACGCCGACGAGAACTTTGAGGCAGAGCCCACCGAGAAAGGGGTGAGCAGCCAAGGGCTTTCGTCTCTCTGTGCGTCTCCGTCCGTCGCTCACAGTGTTGCTTTTTTTGCCGCATCTGCGTCTCTCTCGTGTCGTTCGGTTCCCTGCTACGTTAAGACGCCTGTCGTCTATCCCCGTCTCGCTCTCTCGCCCGCTGTCTGTCTTTCGCAATCTCTCTCTCTCTCTTGCATCTCTTCTCATCTCTCTGTCTCTCTCTCTTTCTTTCTTTCCTTCTTTCTTTGTGTGTCTTTCAAAATCTCTCAACGTATCTGACTCTGCCTATCACTCGTCTCTCTCTGTCTCTGTTTCCACATTTCTTTCTCTCTTATTCCCCATATATGTACAGCATATCAACCTATCCCATACCTCCCATTTTATTCAAAATGATATATATATATATATATTCACCCCATGTTCTCTGTTACTTTATTAAGTAATTTACTGAAACTTCCTAAAACAACTCAAGGCAAATGTTACAGCGTCTATCTGTCCGCCCACCCTGTCGATCGTCCCCCGCCTGTCTCCGTCCCTGACCGGCTGGGGGCTCAGTGCTGACGTGGTTCTGTGTGCTGATTGGTCCACAGGGCTGGACCTACGCCATGGATTTCCCGGCCACCTACACCAAGGACAAGAAGTGGAACTCCTGCGTGCGGCGCAGGCGCTGGCTGCGCTACAGAAGGTACAAGGCCAGAGACAGCTGGGCTAAGGTGGGTGGACAAGGGCTGGCCTGTTATTCAGTGTGTGTGTGTGTGTGTGTGTGTGTGTGTGTGTGTGTGTGTGTGTGTGTGTGTGTGTGTGTGTGTGTGTGTGTGTGTGTGTGTGTGTGTGTGTGTGTGTGTGTGTGTGTGTGTGTGTGTGTTATATGTGGCATCGTGTCCGGTGTTTAAGTGGTACAAATTGAATTGCATGTGTGTTTGTGTGGTATTATATTGTGTGTCCGTCTTGTAATGTTTGGGTTTGTGTGTGTGTGTGTGTGTGTGTGTGTGTGTGGTATTGTGCATAGTGTATACATTTGTGTGTGTGTGTTGGTGTGTGTGGTATTGTGTGTGTGTGTGTGCGTTTGGTATTGTGTGTGTATATGTATGCGTGTGTGTGTGTGTTTGCTATTGTGTATAGTGTGTGTCTGTGTGTTCACCTGCGTCTCTCTTCCGGTGCTGACAGATCCCCTCGGAGCAGTCGGCCCTCCCGGACCCCGTCAGCGACATCAGCTGTGGGGGCTGGGAGATCAGCGAGGAGCCCAGGGGCCGGCTCTCACTGTGGGCCGTGTCCCTGCAGGGCAAGGTACACACACACACACACACACACACACACACACACACACACACACACACACACACACACACACACACACACACACACACACACACACACACACACACACACACACACACACACACACGCACATATTTGCATAAGTGCACACACACACTGATGCGCTGGTCATGAGTTCACATACACACACGCACACGCATGCGTACAATCACACAGACACACAAACACACGCATGTTAACAAACACTGAAAGAAAATGAAACAAAAACCATTTGGCCTCTCCTGTTTCATCTCCTCCTGCTGGATACCAATCCGTCTCTTTGTACTCCTACTATCTGGGAGTCATCTCTCCTCCTCGCGCTCTCTCTGTCTGTCCCGCCTCCACCTCATCCTCCTCCACCTCCTCCTCCTCCTCCTCCACCAGGTGTGGTACCGGGAGGGCATCCAGCACCATAACCCCGAGGGCTCGTCCTGGACGGAGGTGCCGGTGCCCGGGGAGGTGGTGCAGATCAGCTGTGGGCCGGGGGAGCTGGTGTGGGCTGTGCTGTGGGAGGGCCAGCTGGTCGTCAGGGAGGGCATCGGCCGCGACTGCCCCAGCGGTGGGTCCTGGATCGGGGGGTACTGGGTGGTGGGTGGAGGGCACTGGGTGGGGGGTACTGGGTGGGGGGTACTGGGTGGTGGGTGGGGGGTACTGGGTGGGGGGCACTGGGTGGGGGGTACTGGGTGGTGGGTGGGGGGTACTGGGTGGTGGGTGGGGGGTACTGGGTGGGGGGTACTGGGTGGTGGGTGGGGGGTACTGGGTGGGGGGTACTGGGTGGGGGGTACTGGGTGGAGGGCACTGGGTGGGGGGTACTGGGTGGAGGGCACTGGGTGGGGGGTACTGGGTGGAGGGCACTGGGTACTGGGTGGAGGGTACTGGGTGGGGGGTACTGGGTGGGGGGTACTGGGTGGAGGGCACTGGGTGGGGGGTACTGGGTGGAGGGTACTGGGTGGGGGGTACTGGGTGGGGGGTACTGGGTGGGGGGTACTGGGTGGGGGGTACTGGGTGGGGGGCACTGGGTGGGGGGTACTGGGTGGAGGGCACTGGGTGGAGGGCACTGGGTGGGGGGCACTGGGTACTGGGTGGGGGGCACTGGGTGGGGGGTACTGGGTGGGGGGTACTGGGTGGAGGGCACTGGGTGGGGGGCACTGGGTACTGGGTGGGGGGCACTGGGTGGGGGGTACTGGGTGGGGGGTACTGGGTGGGGGGTACTGGGTGGGGGGTACTGGGTGGAGGGCACTGGGTACTGGGTGGGGGGTACTGGGTGGGGGGCACTGGGTGGGGGGCACTGGGTGGAGGGTACTGGGTGGGGGGTACTGGGTGGGGGGTACTGGGTGGGGGGCACTGGGTGGGGGGCACTGGGTGGGGGGTACTGGGTACTGGGTGGGGGGTACTGGGTGGGGGGTACTGGGTGGGGGGCACTGGGTGGGGGGTACTGGGTGGGGGGTACTGGGTGGGGGGCACTGGGTGGGGGGCACTGGGTGGGGGGTACTGGGTGGGGGGTACTGGGTGGGGGGCACTGGGTGGGGGGCACTGGGTGGGGGGTATTTTTAATTTGCGATGATTGTAAAACAAGGAGATAAGTGGCTTTGTTCCGCTTTGACTTTGTTAAATTGAGGTGTGTGTGTGGGTGCTTGTCAGGTACTGCCTGGACCGTAGTGGATTCTCCCAGCACTGTGGGCGCCACCGGCGTGGCAGTAGGGGTCAATGTGGTGTGGGCTGTAACCAAGGACAACAAGGTATTGGATGTAACACACACACACACACACACACACACACACACACACACACACACACACACACACACACACACACACACACACACACACACACACACACACACACATAGTACATATATTTATTTCTTCGTGTTTTATCGATTATTGATCACTCATTATTGGCTGTAACCTCCATCGTCCTGTGTTCCCCAAGGTGTGGTTCAGGCGAGGTGTGAACTCCCACAACCCGTGTGGCACCGGCTGGATCGGCATGGTGGGGGAGATGATCATGGTCAACGTGGGCCTCAACGACCAGGCGAGTCCGAGCCCACCGACTGATCCATTCCTGGTTTTAGTAGAATCCTAAAACAAGGCCGTGCAGCGACATGAAATACTGTCGAGAAAATATTGCCTCCTTTGTCACCTTTTTCAAGAACCTTAACATTTTTATATAGAAAAAACTTTTATATAGAAACTGTGATCAAATATGCATTGAAATTTGAACACGATAAAAATTTGAAACTTGCTCAAAAGGAATGCGAGTGTTATTCTAATAATTTTGAATTCTAACCTATAAGGATACTTTTTACTCCATACTTTTTGATAAGGTTTTTGAAATCAATCGAGCAAGAAATGCATGCGTTGCTCCGGTTGTTGTGAGGAGATCTTCCAGAGGAAGCTGCTGTAGCCCGAGCCGCTGAGTAGAGTGAGCGTCCGTGATGACTGTCTAACCCAGGTCTGGCCCCCAGGTGTGGGCCCTGGGCAGCGCAGAGCGGGGTCTGTACCAGCGGCAGGGCGTCACCGCCAGCGAGCTGAGCGGGAAGGCGTGGCGAGCTCTGAGCGCGCCCAGAGACAGCGAGCGCTCGCACTCCAGCGCCAGCACAAGCAGCCTCCACAGGTAACACAGACAGACAGACAGACAGACAGGCAGACAGACAGGCAGACAGACAGACAGACAGACAGACAGACAGACAGACAGACAGACAGACAGGCAGGCAGGCAGGCAGGCAGGCAGACAGACAGACAGACAGACAGGCAGGCAGGCAGGCAGGCAGGCAGACAGACAGACAGACAGACAGACAGACAGACAGACAGACAGACAGGCAGGCAGGCAGGCAGGCAGGCAGGCAGGCAGGCAGACAGACAGACAAACAGACAGACAGGCAGGCAGGCAGACAGACAGACAGACAGACAGACAGACAGACAGACAGACAGACAGACAGACAGACAGACAGACAGACAGACAGACGTCACTATCAATCCATAAACATTGACTCTAAAGTCTTTACATTTTAGCGTTGTATAGCGGGCCTATTAAATGTATTGCAGCATACTTGCGCACACACACACACACACACACACACACACACACACACACACACACACGCCCTTGTGTTTACTCTCCAAGGCAAGCCTAGTGATTACGTTCAGAGGTGGTCCAATCAGCCGTTGAGGCTGTGGTCAGACACTGTGTACACCTTCTGCACTATATTGAAATCCAAACAGCCCAACTGCCTCCTGACGTCTCTGTTCCTGTATTCTGTTCTCATCGCGTCGTAGCGCCGGCTGTTTCTTCACCGGCGAGGTGCGCGGCCAATCGGCGGCCAGCGACGCCGACTCTGACATCGAGCGGGAGCGGGCGGCCTCGGGGGGCTCCCCCGTCCCAGCGACCTCAGACGCTCACGCGGGGGACCCCGGCCACGCCCCTGACCCCGCCCTGGACAACGCCCCCCTGCCCCCATTGGCCTACCTCGTCGACGAGGCCCCCCCGCCGAACGCCCGCAGCGTCCCCAAGGTGACCAGCGACAGCTTCATCTCCGAGCTCCTCTCCGACCGGCCCGGGGACGGGGGCCCCTCAGCCGCCGGGCTCCCCGCCCAGGAGGAGGAGGACGGCCAGCCGGGGCCGCCGCCCCCCCCCACCACCACCACCTCCTCCACCTCCTCCTCCGCTCCGGCGCCGGGCCTCTCCTCCAGCCAGTCCCGGGGCCCGCTCTGGAGCAACGTGGACCTGGAGGAGACCCAGAGCCAGCCGGACCCCGTGGCGGAGGGGGCGCCCGGGTGGGCGGGGCCGGACCGCGCAGACACCTGCAGCCTGTCGTCCGTGGTGACCTACTCCCTGGCCCTGGAGGAGGAGCCCTACGGGGAGGACGGACCCCCCATGTGGGCCTGGGTCAGCGGCGGGGGCTGCGCCGTGGACTCCCACTCTCAGCTCCACTGGTTCAGCGGCCCCGGGGCCACTGGGGGTGGGTTGAACTCTGTCTCCTTCTGTCTGTCCCTGTCCCCATCCGCTGTCTCTCTGTCTCCGCGTCCGTCCGTCTGTCTATTGATCTGACGTGGAGGGAGGGCCCTTGATCTGAAGTGTGGAAGCCGTTAACGGTGTTGGTTGAACCGTGAACAGTGCAGGCAGGCATGCTAGTGTCGAGCGGTGGTCCGACTCTCTGGGTTTGAACCCCAGTGTCCGCAGTCGACCTGTAGGCCTCCTAGAACAAGATGGCCTCACCACCGGCCTTGCTCGTTCGTGACATGTATCTAAAACTAGAATCAACGTGAGTGTGCTCTGTATAAAGAGCTAACTAAACTCAACATGTTTTGTCATTCCCGTGGACAGCGTTGGTCCAGTCGGTCCAGAGCATGAGCCTGTCCATCAGCCCGGGCCAGACGGCGGCCTGGCACCAGCAGATCCTGGAGCAGCTGGGCCAGAGGTCCAAGAGAGAGATGGAGAACTTCAAACACTATGAGCAGGCTGTGGAGCAGGTACAGGGCCACTGTCGTTGGACCGTCACCGTGCCATTCGTCATCGCTATCATCTGTTTCTCTGGTCATCTTTGTATGCTTCCGTTTATGTATTAGTATTTTTTTATATCAAAATGTCTTTCTTTGCTTTCCTCTCCTCTCTCCTCTCCTCATCTCTTCTCTTCCCCTCCCTCTCTGCTCTCCTCTGTTTTTTCTCTGCTCCCTCTCCCCATCACCTCTCTCCACTCTCTTCTCTTCCCTCTATTCTCTCCTCCCTCCCCTCATCTCCTCTCTCCTCTCCTTATCTCTTCTCTTCCACTCCCTCTCTGCTCCCCTCTGTTCCCTCCCCCCCCCCCCCCCCCCCGACGGGCAGTCGGTGTGGGTGAAGAAGGGCACCATGCAGTGGTGGAGGGACTGGAAGCCCCACAAGTGGGTGGATGTGCGCTTCGCCCTGGAGCAGTTCTCCGGCCCGGACGGCAACAAGGACGGCATCCTCTTCCTCTACTACAACTTCAATGAGGAGAAGAAGGTGAGGGAAAGAAAGAGACAGAGCCTAGTGTGTTTGGTGCAGGTTTCTGTGTGTGTAACTTGTTCATCTGCAGAGCAGCAGGAGGTTTGTGTACTCATATACCATCCTGTTTGTGTTGGATTTAGCATTTTAGGGCACCCTGTGAGTCACCTATGTTTATTTGACACTGTGTTTCAGTTTCTGTGTGTGTGCGTGTCCATAGAGATGAACACTTCTGCTAATGCCCTTCAGGCTGTCAATAATTGTGATCCAACATATTAACCGTTGCCCCACCTTGTGCACTCCCTCTCCTCTCCTTCCGTCCAGTACCTGCATGCCTTTGTCAATGAGGTGACCATCTTCGTGCCGGTGTTGAATGACTCTAAACACACGTTCGCCATCTACACAGCAGAAAGGACCAAACAGAGGTGGCCCATCCGGTTGGCCGCCTCCACAGAGCTAGAGATGCACGACTGGGTGAGGTCCAAATGATCCAAATAGTAAATGATAAGCCGGTTCTTAGGGTGCGGATCACACATAAGACCAGGAGATTAAAAGAAATCCAACACTGCCAATCCCAAGTGAGAGAGAATAAACATTTGCATCATAGTAACCTTAGCTGAAGGAGAGTACTTATGTCAGCACATTTAAGTTATGTGTATTATATTAGAGAAACAAACAATGGATATCTACAAATTCTCATTTGAAGTGAATAAAGCTTTCTCTCCGCAATTTTAGAACCTTGTTTCATGTGAAGTGAGCAACTGTGTTTATTGTTGCAAAAACCAGAATGCTATTTGAGGAGGTGGGTCGAAAAAGGAAGTTTTGAGTTTCCTTGAAGTCTTGTCTCTGACCCATTCTTAAGCCACTTTCACCCCTAACGTGGCAATTTCTTTCTGAGATATTGTGCCTCAGACCGATGAGACTTTAGTTTTTCTGGTATCGATAAAGAGGTCCTTGTGATCGGTTCATCCCAGGGACAAAGTTAACAAAGGGGAACTAGATGACACCAGTTAACAGACGGGGTGGCCAGATAACACAACCTGAAGAAAACCAAGCTTAAATGATTAAAACTAACCAACATATACATTCTTCCATTACACTCCTCTCCTCCTAATAACTCCCTCCCTCACCCTCCATCTCTCCCCGGCCCCGTCCAGCTGGCTTTGTTGAGCGTGTCTTGCTGTGACTCCAGGGGGATCCAGGGTCCCCCCTCCAAACAGGCCATCTGGTCGGTCACCTGCAGGGGGGACATCTTCGTCAGCGAGCCCAGCCCCGCCCTGGAGGCATTGCCCTACCCCACCCCCTGCGAGCAAATGTGAGAACACTCATCAACTCTTATCCCGAGGGAGCCAAACCTGATTTAAATGATGTTGTTTACATGATCAGGGTACCACCCTTGACAGTGAGCCGACCCCACCTTTCTCTCTTGGGACAGAATCGTTAACCATCAACTGTGATCGATTGTTGCACATTTCTTACCATTGGAAGTTTTTGTGAAATGTGATGTCTAGTTGATTGTTACGATGAGTACGTCGTAGTTTGTAGGAACGTTTTGAAAGACTCCTGCACGTGGAAGCCTACACTGACAAACTTTCTATTGCTAGTTATGTTCTGGCCTGAGACCTTCAGTGGCTTTTTGAAAATCAACCAAAAACCTTTCCTTCCATGTTTCTGTTGGTCAGGTTCTGGCGGCAGGTGGGGGGGCACCTTCGCCTGGTGGAGGGCAACGGCGTAGGGGTGGTGTGGGGCATCGGCTACGACCACACCGCCTGGGTGCACACCGGCGGCTACGGAGGCGGCATCTTCCAGGGCCTGGCCAGCAGCACGGACAACATCTACACCCAAACGGACGTCAAGAGCGTCTACATCTATGAGAACCAGCGGTGGAACCCGGTTTCAGGCTACACCAACAGGTGACGGGGTGATGCACGTGTACCAGGGTGATGTACCTCTACTGTGTGATTTCACCTACCAGGCTACACCAACAGGTGACGGGGTGATGCACGTGTACCAGGGTAATGTACCTCTACTGTGTGATTTCACCTACCAGGCCGGGGGATGACGTGGGCCTCATATACTGACTCACAACGAACACTACTATTGTGGGGTCGGTCACCGCATGTAATAAAGAAGCACTAGCTGGTTTGTGACCAGCAGGGGGCAGAAAAGGTGGCTCTTTGGCAAAATAATTGTGTATACTTGATATTTGGAGGATCCTCCATTATCCTGTTTCCATAGTACTTCATAAACCATTCTGG
>NC_082399.1:10595990-10600990 GCF_031168955.1 Gadus macrocephalus
AAGAGTCTGCCAAATGACCAAATGTAAATCCACGACCCTGATAATGTTCATATTTCTATTTTGTCACTGTCCACGCCGTGCTGTCGTCCAGGTAACCTGTGGTACCGTAAGGACGTGACTCCCAGCTACCCCCAGGGATCCTCCTGGGAGCACATCTCTGACAACGTCCGCAAGGTCTCCGTCGGCCCTCTGGATCAGGTACCGGCGACCCAGGCACCGTTCACACCACCGTAGGCCCCCTCTCAGGCCACCGTGTCCTTTTATTGGCTCTGACCGATTCTCTTCTGTAACGGGGGGTATGTTGTGCCTGTGTTGTGGTTGTGTTTGGTGACCGTATGTTGTGGTTGTGCGCTGTGGTTGTGTGTGTTCTCTGCGTAGGTGTGGATCATCGCCGACAAGGTGCAGGGCAGCCACGGTCTGAGCTGTGGGACGGTGTGTCATCGGCTGGGAGTCCAGCCCCTGGACCCCAAAGGACAGTCCTGGGACTACGGCATCGGGGTGAGGGCGCTGGCCTTTCCTCCTACTGGTTACCTCTGTTCCTACACCTTGAGTCTTGTCAATGGATGTCCGTGTTCAGCCTGAAGCTGTTTCATTCATTGAACGCCTACCTCCATTTTGTTTAGGGTGGATGGGACCACGTCTCCATCAGAGGGAACTCCATGGATCCGCCGCGGATCTGCCTACCCTCTCTAACAGACCAATCAGTGCCCGCTCGTGGCGTTCCACACCCCGCCCACGACCCAGAGGGAGCCAATGGCAGCGCTGGGGGATGCTAGCCAAGCAAAGGATGCGAGAAACCGGACAGGAGCGCTGCCAATACCCCCCCTCTCCATGGATGTCGTTCCACAACGTAGGGTCATGCTTTAAAACATTCCACAGTGCAAATATTTGGCTGTAGTTTATTATTCTCAGCTGTTCCAACTCAAAACTGTTTAAGCTACTACTCCAAATCTCACGGTTGAGGAAAGATGGTTGAAAGAGAGAGGGAATGACCTACATGGTCAGCGAAGATGCAATGTACTTTATACACTTGGGATTTAACTCAAGATCATGTGCTGGAAAGTTTCCCCGTTATTAAGTGGTTGTAACCCGCTTATAATCCCAGTTCTTATTTTTGGTATTTTTTTATTTTAGTTGTAAATCTTTCTTAGGACCTTTTGACCACTATCATAAGCCAAAAGTTGCATTGTTGTCGAACTAACCCTGTCTTAATGTATATTTAATACGTTTATTTATGTGTTTGTGGTTATTGAGAACGAGGCTGCCTAGGGAATAGGGGAAAGTTTTATGGAGCGGAAGCTTGAATGTAGATGTGAACAATTTACTTTAATAGGGACTTTGGAGTCTAAACTGCCCGTAATAGAAACACACTGAAGAAGATGCTTTACGTCACAACAATGTTGTTTAACCCCACTGAATGGATGAGATAATGCTACATTTCTAGGGTCCCCCTGACCTCATGTTCGACAAAGCTTGTATGCTATGTTTCCCCTGACCACCTTCCTGCTGCAGATCACATATTGGTCACATTTCAGTTCAAATGTGTCAGGAAATGTGCAGTCGTCCTCCATCAATGAGATACAATGGACCCTTCTGCCATGGAGCGGAAGGGATCACAGGGGGTGGATAGTTGTTTTATTTCTTAAGACGGGAGTGTTGATCTCGTGGTACATCCCTTTTCTCAGGAAAAAAAATAGTGATGTAATGCATGAAAGAACAACTTAATTCCACGCTTGCTTTAAGAAAAAAATGAAATAAAAGCAAGAGTGGAATGACTGAGAAGGACGCAAGTCTTTTTCCCTTATATGTATAATATTGGTGTTGATTATCATGTCATAAAGTCCTGCTGGTACGTCCCGATGGTATTATGTATATTTATCAGGAGTAAGAAAATGAGAGGAATATTCAAAAATCACTTTTAGACAGACATTACAACCACTTGTATCACTAAAAGCGTTAGTTTATGTAAAGAAAATAGGCTATCTGTGAATAAATTAGGACAATATGGCCAGACATGATTAGCGTGTCGTTGATAAGGTAACTACAGTACATTGTCGGTTAACCGATAGCTCAGCTGAAACGACCGACATGCTACTCTTTGGCAAGTGCATTCTCCATTTCTCTGCTGTGCATGGTGAATAACTAGCTCTTTGTCAATAAATAAACGTGTTTATTGATTAAAAAAAAAAAACATTCTCAAAATCCTTTGGTTTTCAAGGTACTTCATTGTAATTCATTAGTTTCGTGTTTTTTTTGGGGGGGAATACAATTTCAACATCACAGAAGTAATTGTCCACTCAAAATTGTCACCTCAAATTGGACTTGCTATGTTTTCGAAGGACAACTTTAACTCCACTAAATCCAAACACCTATTTGGCCAAAGTTATTTAAATTCAAAGTAACAAATTCTCATATGTAAATAACTCAAACTAGATTTTCAACCTACTTTAAACATTGCAATATTTGTCTCTGGGAACTGCCTGTTGTCCCAGTTGACTCTGGCAGTTGGCACCTGAGGCTACGATTGGCAGGTAGTTCTCACTGATAACACGAGAGAAAGTCACTGAGCCGAACAGCAGCCGTCTCTCAGTCTCTGCTTCAACCACAACACATTAGAAACTGACAGAACAATGAACAGAACCATATAGGAGTCCCATGCGTTGGGCACACAGCACAATAAAATAGATACAACTGGTACGAATATCTGTAAAAGTTTCTCTGTCTTTGCATTTGTCTCTAATGTATAATAAATAGAGGGAAATGAAGGTTTGATGTCTCAAGGTATATCTGAAGGAATGATTACCCTTTATCTCCAAAAAACACCCATTCCCTCAGGACACCTGAGAACGAAAGCGCCCAGTTTAATATTCACAGTATCGGGGTACAAGCCCTCACGGATGTCCTCTTTCATCCACCAGGGGCTCGGATCATAACTGGATGCATCCCCTGTCACATACAAACTTTTTGCTCAGAACCCATGACCCTTTTGTGGCTGCGGTTCTGAACGAAACAGGGACCGACTCCCCACTGCCCAGGGGGGGCACCCGGGTCCTCGGCTAGCCCTGCTAGCGCCGTTAGCTCTGTGTTAGCTCTGTGTTAGCTGCCCTGGCTGAAGCTATGCGTGTGGGTGAGGAACTGGGTGAGGCCCTCCTCCCCTTCCTCCTCCAGGTGCCTCTGGTAGCACTGCAGCAGCTTGGCCTCCTCCGCCTGCGCCTGTCCGTCGGGCAGGCAGGCCCCGGTCATCCCCAGGATGATGGTGGTGAGCGACTTGATGTAGTTCTTGGCCAGCGTCAGCGTCTCGATCTTGGACAGCTTCTTCTCCGTCTTGATGTGGGGGATGGACTCGCGCAGCGCCTGGAAGGCGTTGTTCAGCTTGTGCATGCGCTGCCGCTCCCGCTCGTTGCTCTCCAGCCGGCGGACGTTGCGCTCCGTGGAGGGCGCCCCCCGCTGGCGCCGCCGTCGGCCCCCGCCGCCCCCCCGTCCCTCGCCGCCGCCGGCCCCGTTGCGTCGGCCCTTGCTCCGCAGGGAGCCCCGCCACGAGCCGCCGGCGGGCGCCGAGGCCTCGGAGTCGCCCTCCTCCTGCTCGCTGGACGTGCCGGCCTCCTCCTCCTCCTCCACCTCGGTGTCCTCCGGGTCCTCCAACGCCGGGGCCGGGCTGGCGTCGGACCACGGCCTCATGGACGACTTCACAGCCTTCCCTTTGGACTTCATTCCCCTGCCTCTGACCTGGTCCGCCGCGACAGTGAGGAGCTCACCCAGGTCCAACCGGGCCTGAGAGACGATGAGGATGAGTGGCACCGACCTGAAGGGTGGGATTGAATGGTACTGGATGAGTGCATGATCTCCTCTATTGAAATATAACAAAGGCTCATATCAGTAGCAGTAATGAAGAGCATTATAAGGGTGGATAAGAACAGAGGGAGATGGAGAATTGTGTATTCTTACGCAGGCCGACTGAGAGTACACAAAACCATCCAATTTAAAGAGCCAGGTATCCCCGGGTCTGCTGTATCTAATCAGCCCGGGCGCTGTGAAAACTCCATGATGTTGGCCTGTAATCTATCCCTCACTGATAAAAGTGCCCACCTCAAGGTTACACTCACAAAACAAACTCTAAAGCAAGCAGACACGCTGTTCTGCATACTAAACACTTTTTCAACACGACTGGTGTGTCAGAATTTCTGAATCTGGCTGTTGTAAACAAATAATCCAGAATAGGACAGGTGGTGAAAGGTTTTAGTATACGTTTAAGTAAATGATTGTTGTAAAAAATACATTGTACTTTTAAAATTTGCCTGAGCCACTTTGATTAACAAGGCCAATATAGTTTTGCTCACAACTAGCCCTGAGTTAGCGCAAACAAATATAGAGAGGAACATGATTTCAATTTTAGTTTATTTTATTTGACTACTTTTTAACTGCTTTGACACTAAGAGCTCTTATGTTAAGCTCGCGGGTCTTAATTCAGGTGTAAAAGAAAAAAGCCCGAAATGGGTGAATTGAAAAGTAACTGTTTTATTGTCTTACCTCTCTTGACAGTTCCTCCCAAACAACCTCCTGGTTTTCAGGAACAACGCACGTCCACCATCTAGCCGTCAATCAATCAAACCATGACTATACCACAAGGAGACCGGTGATAAAAAAATATCAAACGTTATTCTGGCGGATAGACACGCGACGCTCGTGCCACTCTCAGGGATGAGAGATCACTGTCACGTGTTAGAGAGGTACCTGTTGCTGCTCACTATTGTACACGTAGCACTCCCTCAGCCAATGGGAGACCGAGGCGAATAGGACCATTGTCAACCGAATATTGCGGTCAGCCAAAATGTCACTGCAAGGCAGACAGAGTGATAATCTGTTTTACAACCTCAACCACACATATCTACCTTCTGTTGACACGGTCATTCAGAAATAGATCGTGAAACTCTTTGCTGTTGAATTCTGAAGTACTTGAAAGATATTGTACTAGGGTAATATTATATTTGTCTGTCCCGTCG
>NC_082399.1:10608490-10612341 GCF_031168955.1 Gadus macrocephalus
ATGAGGTGATTGCGGTGTATTGTATCGTTATAAAAGGGGGTAAGTAAGTAATACATTGCATCATACTTATAGTTGTATTAGTTCTCATTAGTCATATTATTGTAATTATTAATTTTACAAAAATAATTAATTAAGTCGTGGTTCCCAAACTTTCCGACCGTCCAAATGCCCATCACAGACGCGGCACCACAGAGAATCTAGCAAGTATGCTTATTGTTTATTTCAACATTTAATTCGATTTGTAGCTGTCAATACAAGTCAATTATTAAAAAATAAACTGAAAATACACGAATCAGGGTTTGACATTTACAGTTGTCCGTTGCCCTGTGACCATCTAACTTTTGTTGTCCAGTTTTAGTTGAATATGGCACCACTTAGTGGCCTTTCCTGAGATCGCACACACCGATACAACACCGGTCTTGCACAATACCTCTCGGTGACAGCAAATGACCTTCTAAATTAATCAAAAACAGTAAAATATATTTTTTACGTTACTATCAAGTCTAAATACTAATATCACAAATAACACAATAACCGATACTAATACTAAGACTCCCAATAACATTAATTAGTTCTAGTGATATTATAATAGCAAACTTTAAAATGACTTATTCAGATTGTAAAATTATGAATTACAATAATATCCATTACGTGAGGTGTGTGGAATTATGTACATATATATGTATATGATCATTTAAATAAGCAATTGACCGTCATTTTACAGCATTAATCCATTGTTAAAATAATGTAATAATAATAGTGACGATCATGATGCTGACAGTGCACAGCAGAACGTCGCTGAGATCGCACTCCCCAAGGCAACAAAATCACTGATGCTGGAGTTCTGCTGCACACACCCGGGCAGCACCAGGATGTTGTTCCCCCGGGGAGGCACGTTGCACCCTGCTGTCCTGCTCTCTGTGAGGAAGACCTCCGGGAACAGACAGAGACGGACAGAAGGTGGTTCTGTCCCAAACACAGAGGGCACGGAGATCCGATTGCAATCACTAACTCTGTGTTGTTATGACGCAGTACCATTTTGTGTGAGTGTGTGTGTGTGCTGTGTGTGTGTGTTCTCTCTCTCTCTTTCTCGCTCTCTCCCACCTCTGAATGTCCCTTCATATTTTTCCAAAGGCAGGTTTCCCGTCTACATTACCTGTCGTCCTTTTTCAGTTAACCTTCTCCAAATGAACCCAAAGCCATTCCCTCTTCACAGTTCTCCCCCCAAACGTTGGCTCTTACTTGGCCCAATCGACCCTACCCCGACCCCCCCCCGACCCAGCCCCCGTCCGACCCCGTCCGACCCCCCCAGCCCACCCCGACCCCTGGTTCCAGGTCAGGCCCGGTTCCATTTCTTACTGCTTACTTCCTGCGTCTCATTTTCCACTGCTCTTAGGACATAGGTGGACATGATATACTGTAGCTACTGGGGTGAAAGCCGTATCGCCGGCCAGGGAGAGAGAGCGGGGAGGGGGTGGGGGTGGGGGGGGGGACCAGAATGTGTGTGCGCTTGTGTGTGTGCGTGTGTGTGTATGTGCGTGTGTGTGCGTGCGTGGTGTGTGCGTGTGTGTGTGCGTGAGTGTGTGCGTGTGTGTGTGTGCGTGCGTGTGTGTGTGTGTGTGTCAGACAGCCTGTATTATGTTCTACTTCATGTGCAAGAGAGTGTGGTACATTATATTCCATGTGTGAGAGAGTGTATCCCCTTCTATTTCTATTTCAGAGAGTGTGTCGGCCCTGTGACGTACGAGGTATCCCGGTTTTCCCAAACCTGGCTGTGAAGGATTGAAGTGATAAAGTTAATTGGGGGATGTTAATATAACCCAGAGTGAGTCTAGGACTGCCGCCTACAGCTTGCCCACTGGCCTAAATATATATATATATATATATATATATACTTTTAACTGCCTTTACTGCGTAACTTGAATGAATCAAATAATTCATTATCGCCAAACTATAGTAACTCAGCCTTTCTCCTGCACATTCATACGGCGTCTAGCCGATCTTCGGCTCACCTGTCAATCAAAGCACAGACTGGCTGCTCATCCAAACAGGCTGATCGACCAATCAGCAGGCCGATTGCCACACGCCCTTCAGCCCACTGTCACCACGTGAACTCCTCATGCTCTTACTATACTAAGGATATTGACATTTTGTGCGTTAATTTGTGTGCGCTCATCTTTGCTTGTTTGACATCCATGGGGCCCACATGTGCAAGTGTTCTCTCGCCCATGTGTATGTGTTTTTATCTTTATTTTGCTAACATATAACCTTTTTTTAAACCAGAAGCTCAGAAGTTTATAGGCTGGTGACAGTGGACTACTCCAAATAAATAGAAAAGAACACACACACACACACAAACAAAAACACACGCACACACACACACACACACACACACGCACACACACACACACACACACACACACACACACACACACACACACACACACACACACACACACACACACACACACACACACACACACACACACACACACACACACACACACACACACTAAATTCAGAAAAACCTTAGCCTCATCCCCAGCCTCACTATCCTTTTACACCGCGGGGGCAGAATGAACCCTACCCCGCCACAGACTGCAAGCTACACCCCAGCAATCCGTGAGAGGAGGGTAATTGGAGATCGTTGGCTTTGGCCTGAGCATGCAGAACACACAGCAGGCAGAGACAGCGCACAGTAACCTATTGAAGCTCTGCTCCGAGGAACTCCTCCGTCTCTCGCCCGCTCCAGGCCAGCAGAAGTGGGCCCCGCCGCTAAGCCCCCTGGGTAATGTTTTTCGAAAGTGCGACGTCCACTCACGAGGCTCGCTGCAGCATCCCTAGCCTTTATTTGGGCACGGCGGTCGTTCATACGGAGGGCGGGGGTCGAGGTGGGGTAAGGGTGGGAATAGGGGGGTGTCAGGAATAGAGGGCAGTGGGCGTGGCCTGCTCGGACGACACTGGAGAGGGGAGGACTCTGGCACGACATCACCTTGAGGGACAAACTGTGTCAATGCTGCGTACATTTTTGCACGCGTGGACCGCAGACAGAACAGTCCCTTTGCACATGTTTCATCAAAATCGGAGATGACATCCAGCAGGTTGTGGCACTCGCTCACCAAGAGCGAGAGTAGAGACCAGTCTGTTGGGGAGGGCGGGATGAGAGGTTCCTCTGAGTCTTTTGCTGACAGAGTGCCTTTAATATGATGACACCGACGTGGGCTCCGTTGCCATGCCGTCATGGAGCTGACAGCCCGGGGTCCTCTGAAGGGAGCCCACCTGCTCCCCCCACATACCAGATCTGGCAGCTCCAACCCCCTCTCAGCGAGCACAACTGCTGCCAATGGCATGGCCTTATGGGGCAACGAGTGACCGCGCCTCCCTCCCTCTCGCTCTCTCTCTCTATATCCCTCGTTCTCCCTGTTTCTTGGTCTCCGTCTGTCTCTCTCTCTCTCTCTCTCGCTCTTGTTCACCTTCTCTCTCTCTCTATCTCTCTCTCTCGCTTGTTCTCTTTGAGTGTATGTTTGTGTGTGTTTGATTTGTGTGTGTGTTGTTGTATTGGGGTGAGTGTGCATATGTGTGCTTGAGAGAGAGAGAGAGAGAGAGAGAGAGAGAGAGAGAGAGAGAGAGAGAGAGAGAGAGAGAGAGAGAGAGAGACAGAGAGAGAGAGAGAGAGAGAGAGAGAGAGAGAGAGAGAGAGACAGAGAGAGAGAGAGAGAGAGAGAGAGAGAGGGGTTGAAAGAAGGTAATTAAATTGACAGCTACGTTAAAATATTCAAATAGCATTACAAAGCGATAGATTGGGCTGGCAAAAGGAGAGGATGTTTAAGTTTATTTGCATGAGTTCTAAA
>NC_082399.1:10614941-10691226 GCF_031168955.1 Gadus macrocephalus
TTAGAAACAAAGATCCAGCCACAATGTGCTGTTTTCCTCTATGTTCACGTGCTCCCAAAACGGTGATGATGAATAAAAATACTAAATAAAAAGGTAAAAAGATACTTCCTCTCTCTGATGGTTTATTTGAAGTGCAGTATTAGGATACTAAGTCTCTCAATGGTTCCCATTTCAGATGCATCGTGGATTGTTTAAAACATGTATTAACACTAGAATATGAACGCTCTTCAAATGCACATGAAGACTTAAGATTTAATTTCTTAGAGGTAGGACGACTCTTTGACACTAATAAGCAGGGGTAGATTGATTGTGGCCAACCACATACATACCAATCACGCCTTCAGCTGCATAGGAAATCTTTAGAACACACCCGCACAGAAAGAACATCATGCTTACTTGTTTAATTGGATGCTGCTTTCTTCTGTTATAAACCTCGCTGCGCAGCTATACCGTTGGGTCTGGTCATAGGACTATTAACGCTGATCTGCAGTTTACAATTACATTAAAAAATATACATTAAAGGACTATTTCACAGACTTTCAACCTTTGTATCATTACAACGTGGCATTTATATGCAATTGAACAATGTTTAAATTGGACTTCTGCTGGCAAATTAATGAGGAGATCTGTTTGGCAGCAACCTGGAGGAAAGTTAAACATTGTTATTTTGTATATACTAGCCTACCCTCATTGTTCTGTTACAAAGCCAGTTGGAAATCACGGAAGTTGTCCTTTAATATTCTTCCTTATTTGGTTACTCGCTTGCTAAAATATATGAGATGTGTGTCGACATACAGCGCTGCATGACTATCACCATCCACTGGATGGATGAATTAATGGATGAATGAAAGGAAGGATTGAAAGATGGATGATGGAAGATAAATGCAGGGATGAATGATAGATGGATAGATGTTTAAACAAACAGATGGATGGAGGATGGAGGATTTCCCATAATAAAAAACAAATCTCAGTGGGAATCTTTCGGAGAATTTTCATGACACATGAACTTTTTGTACATCTATGAAAGTGAGGCGTTCTGAATAAGAAGCTATGCACATGAGTGTGTTACCGTAACAAATGACTGGGGCCTCTCGATGTGACACAGGGTTATTCCCTCTAGAGTTTCTGTCAGGTGAGCTCCAGAGCAGTTTGAGATCCAGTTACCACTGAAAAACATTAGGGAACTGTTCGGGAATTCATGAAGCCAAGTTCAAGGCCTATGCAGGCCTTGAACTTGGCCTTGAACATAATTGTTATTTTGCATATATTTTGAATCTTTTTCCATCTACCATCTACTTGAATTTTTTCTTTGACAGTGGTATACTGGGGTAATACCTTGGCTACCCCAAGCCAAATATTTCATTTTTTTTTATATCAGACATGATAATCAACAGATCAATTAATACTACTACTATGTCAGTTAAAAAATTAGACAGATTTTGGTTTTCACCTCACGTGGAACTACATTTCTGTGAAGGCAAATTCCATCCGGGTGATATAGCTTGTTGCACCCGGCTGTCAAAAGCAGGAAGTATACGGAATATGCTACCTCCACAGTGTTATCATTGTTTAAACTTTCAATCTTATGTTTGCAATTTATTATCGTGCGTATATTAATGTCTCATGCTTTCACACACTATAAGGTGAGTTGAATATGCCGCTCTGTTTTAATTTTCATATATTGAGAAATATAATGTAAAACGAAACCATACAATGAAAGTACTGCCAGCAAAGCTAGCTAGCATCACAAATTGAGAGGCGAACGCCGGGTAATTGTTAGCTCCAATCGGTTTTCAATGGATGTTTGCATTTTGAAAGATAAAGTTTGCTCTGTATAGTCTTCCTGCCCCGACGCCGATGATAGTTTATCGACAGGTTTTGTTTATTGGTGCTTGCCCTTTGCTGGCCGCATCACATATCAAAAGCTAAATGGCGTGTTACAGAGACCCTGTATTGTTATTCTTTCTCATCATGTGGTCCTAGTTCTGTTTTATGCAGCATCTAGTAATACGTTTTGTGTGCTTAATCCCCCAAGGCGCACGGCATGCTAACCAGGTTCTTGGAGGTGCAGACAACGATCCCAAGTCACACTAATGCTGATTGTCAGGTAAAGAGACTTCCTTGGATCACACTCGATGTATGTTTAAAGGACCGGTTGATTAATGTGACATTTGCTTTACATGACCCCTTCTGTGTTACAGTCCAAGAATGGCTGCAGTAACGCAAGAGAAACAATACACTCCTTCTCTTCTTAGCTTTTTTGTATATAATCCTTCGTTTGGACCACGGGAAGGAGAGGTGGGTGCTAATCTCAAACACGTAACCTGTGTTTGCCTTGTTTTCGTTTTAATTCTACATACTTTTGGGCTCATTCAGACCAAATCAGGCATTGCAGTGTCAACCGCAGACTGCTGAGGTGATGTAGCAGGGTCTTTCCATAGCCCATATTTGCGACCTTTGCGCACTCCCTCATTGAAGTTTTGTACAGCTCGGAAAAGGGCCAAACGGCAGCAATCAGTCTCTCTTCCATCTTCGAAATTTCTCACTTAGCAGGGGTATGCTAATGTCACATGTTATACGGATTCTTCTTCCTGCGGTCGTCTTCCGGTCTAATCTCCGGTTTAAGTGCTGGTCACCACAGCGTGACGTCAGGTTGCATTTCTCCGTACGTAGATTCTGTTTCAACTGTCCACCGCAGGCCGGCTGCGTCTTTATTTGCATCCTCGTGCAGCCTCCTCCACCGCCGCAGCTTACACGCACTTCCCCCATTCAAATGAATTGTCGAACTCCCATTTTTGCCCGCCGCCTGAATAGGTCTGCATGAGCCCTGAGTCTTAAGCTTTACGGCCAACAAATGTCACCTGTGTTTGCTGGCAAACACAGGTCACCTTGTTTGCCTTCGTAACTTTTCTATTTGCTTAGGTCTTTAACGCAGTTTTAATTTAAGCTTGTATGCTATGGGATAACATAGGGTGTGATTGTCTTATCACTCATGTGTTCAGGAAGAGAAGAAGATCCTGTTCTATCACCCAAGTGAGGTGGAGAAGAACGAGAAGATCCGAAATGTGGGCCTCTGTGAGGCCATTGTACAGTTCACCAGGTAGACGAGGTTTACTTTAAGGATAGACTGACCGATGAAATGTAGAAGTCTAACCCTACTTACTTTAGTAAACTGTGAGCTGGTGTCTTTGCATTGTGAGAAGATGGCTTGTATTGCAGGCCGAGGAATTTGTTTGTTTACAATGCCATCTGCAGCTGTTGATTTTTAATTTTGAGCTTGATTTAACATCTAACAGTATGCATTTAAAGTCTACAAATTTTTCTATATAAGCAATGGTCTCTAGCAAAATGTTTGACCATTATCTTCTCAAGTAGAGATGTGCTCATTGCCTGAGTAGTTGCAGCAACTAGACTTTAATAATAAGTCACATACTCCATAAACTAATCATTAATAACAATCATCCAATATGTCTTTCAGAACCTTCTGTCCCACAAAGCCAGCTAAATCCCTGCATACTCAGAAAAACCGCCAGTTCTTCTTTGAGGCCGAAGACAGCTACTGGATTGTTATGGTATGGTACAACAACAACGTTTGAGTGTAATACTTCAACTCATCCCCATGTGGTCCTGTTCAGCTCAACTGGAAGAGCATTGCATTAACTCTCCCAGGGTTGGGTGTTTGATTCAGCTACAGCCACCCATTTTAACAATGTATACACAAAGGTCATTATAGTTTAGCAAGGTCATTGCTTTTTCTTTTTTACGTTTGTTTACTTATTTTTAATTTCAGTTTAAACATAATTCGTTCTTAAAGCAGATTTTTTTTATCGGTTATTAGTCAGGGGTTAGATTCAAAAGGTCAGTGTGTAATAAAAAAGAACTAAACAAAACGTCATACCTGTGTGTGTGTGTGTGTGTGTGTGTGTGTCTATATATATATATATATATATATATATATATATATATATAAAGTATTCACTGATGACCATCCATTAAATTAGCACATTTTAATGAGAAAACGACTCCCTAAAACCATAATGTCTGATCTAGTCTATATGAATACTCATAAATTATTGTGAGTGGTTGATTCAGTTGTGCTGTGTATTCCTCTAACCCACTTTTACTTTTATTTGCATCGGTATCTCAGATTGTGAAGAACCCGATGGTAGAAAAACCCAACAAAGACGGAAAACCTCCCACAATAGAATACCAAGAAGAAGAGGTTCTCGTAAGTCAATCTCGACCATCATAACTTATTGTAATATGGTTGTTCTTTGTCTTGGTTTTTCAATGTTTAATAAGTTTGTATTTGCCCATTGCAGGACACGGTTTATGGTGCAGTGTTGAGGCAATGCTACAGCATGTACAAGGTGAGCATCAGCTTCCCATCCACTTACAACTAATCTCATCCACTCACAGATTTTCTACGCATAGTTTACAGTTCAGACAAATAAGATCGTAGGTGCCAGAAAGTAAATTATGGTTATGGGTTGTTGTATGTTGTGGCCATGTCCAGCCCGTTTTATTAAATTTATTGAACTCCCAGTCAGAAAGTAATGTGTTCGATCACATATGTCCAACCTGGAGGCACCCTTGAGCAAGATGCCTGAGGGATTGACCCCCGTACCTGCTCCTTAGGAACCTGTATCTGTACCCCCCCCCCCCCATCCTAACCCCTACCTGCACTGTGATGATCTGTATCTGTAACACCCATCCTAACCCCTACATGCCCTGTAATGATCTCTATCTGTAGCCAATATCTAATCCCTACATGCCCCGTAATGATCTGTATCTGTGCCCACTATCTAATCCCTACATGCCCTGTGATGATCTGTATCTGAACCCGCTATTAACCCCTACATGCCATGTAATGATCTGTATCTGTAACATCTTTCTAACCAATACCTGCACCATAAAGACCTGCATCATAACTAGGTGACGAGGTCCTTTAGGATGAACGTTCGCTAAACAACTTGTGCTTATGTCGTTCTTCTGCAGCTATTTAACGGCACCTTTGGCAGAGCCATGGAGGCAGGAGGGGTTGAGCTACTAATCCCGAAACTGGAGAAGTTCTTCTACAGGGTAGGCAGTTCTGTTTGGCTGATTCCACATGTTCTGTGTCCTGCAGTGAATTTTCCACTTTACTAACTATATTTATGTTAACGCATGATATGTTCTCCCCTGGAAGGTCAGGAGAAAAGAGTTTGTAGTTTGCAGAGTGTTGTTAATGCACGATAGGCTCACAACGCTAATCTACTAATTGCAATCATATAAACATATCTAAATATACATGACTGGTTTGAAGTTAATCCTTCTTTGCCATAATTCTTTAATTTGGACTATTTGCGGCGACTATCCGGAGAGCTCGTTGTGCGATTAGTTTACTGGTGTAGCTGCGGTGAAAGAAGCGGCCGATATTTAATTTCTAATTAGGACAGAGAGGCTCCGGTGTGGTTATAGGCTCCCGAGGACATCCTCTCTCTCTCTCTCTCTCTCTCTCTCTCTCTGTCTCTGTCTCTGTCTCTGTCTGAATGTAACCCAAAGACAGAAAGAGAAAGCCCCACCGCCGGGTCTTATCCCGGGATATGTGTCCCGGCCTCTTCTTGTCTGTCATGACGGTGGTGCGTTTCTAGAAGGGTCCGTGCCAGCTAGCGCTACTGTTCCGCACTGTCCTTATTGAGTTGTAAGCAAACACTGGCGGGTAAACCGAAACCTTTCTCTTTTCCTTCTCGTGTGTGTGTGTGCGTGCGTGTGTGGAGGTCATCTCCTATTTTCTGTGCCTGTGTTAATGCAACTCATGTTTGTCCGTGTGTGTGTGTGTGTGTCTGACTGAATGAACCGGCTCGGGTATCCAGTATCTGCAGACGCTCCACCTGCAGTCATGTGACCTACTTGATGTGTTTGGCGGCATCAGCTTCTTCCCACTGGACAAGATGACCTACCTGAAGATCCAGTCCTTTGTCAACCGGGTGGAGGAGAACCTCCGCCTGGTCAAATACACCGCCTTCCTCTACAATGACCAGCTCATCTGGTAAAGGCCCCCACCCAGGGAGAATTTGTACAAGATGTACTTTTATGGTCAGGAGGGGAAAGAGAGACAGGGTAGAGGGGAGGGACATTTAGTCCCTGACCAAAGCAGTAGGGTATCAAACCCTACCAGATGTATTGCCTACACGGTTAGGGCCCTTAGTGGGTGTAGCGAACCAGCCGTCCACCAGAGTAAATCAATTAACTGTCAACTGTGTTGTCATGTTATTTGAATGGCATACAATTTAATTGTATTTGCTTGTATTTGATATTTGTGGGTAGTATTTTAGCTCTATTATTCATGCCAAAGCACTATCTACTGTTGGCTACCACCGATGGGGTATGACTTAAGTGTGTTTCTGGTTCTTTGGTTCTCTAGGAGTGGACTAGAGCAGGACGACATGAGGATCTTGTACAAGTATCTCACCACATCCCTCTTCCCCAGGCATTCTGAACCAGAGGTAAGAGGAGAGGGGGACGGGTTTGCCATGTGACCTTCAGTCAGTACTGTACATGCATAGCACTTGGCAATAAGCCAAGTCATCCATTTTAAAAGGGAAAAGTTTCACATGCATTGTGAAAAATGTGAGTTTGACTTGTATCATATAACCAACACCTTTTTGAAAATGTGACCTCCATCCTTTCCTCTGCTCCTGCTCACCCCAGCTTGCCGGCAGGGACTCTGCTCTCAGGCCAGAGGTCTCAGGGAACCTGCTGCACTATGGACGGTAGGTGCTAGCCCCCCCCCCCCCCCCCCCCCCACGCCCTGCTTGTCTTGGCCCACGTTTGGTGCTGTGTCTGGGAAGGAATTACCAGAGTTGTGGGCTCATTCCGCGCGGTGGACCTGTGACATGTCGTGTCATGTGATATTGGGACCATGGCATTGATTACAGTGCAGGAAATGTCATTTTACCGTTCTGCTCTAGTTCAAACAGCCTAAGCTATGGTTTTGATGACCATAGCATCCAATGTCCAGGTTACCTGTGGGGTATACATGTTGCTGGGCCTATGCTTCAGCTTGGGTCTGTTTTCGCTAGAGAGGTTGTCAGGTTTCATAGTGGGTGGACTGATTCAATCAAAGACATGAGTTCACCTTGAACACACTGAAGGGTCTTTAACTTTGGCCCAGGACTGACCTTTAATCCTATTTTCTCATAGAAATTACATTTCACCTTGTGTGTCATGGGCTTAATCTGAATACACATGATGCAAAGAAATTAAAAGATTCAGATACATTTATTGTCCTTAGACAATAAATCTTTAGACGTACCTCAGTAAAATATACAATCAAGTATCCTAAGTCTAGAATCTTTAGAACAGGTGAAGCGGCAGAGGAAGTCGATGTTTTGGTTTCTGTCTGAAAGTCTTTATGATAGGGTTGGGCCATTTTGAATAAACTCAGACTGATGTTTTTAGCTTTCATATGCCTGAGGTGACTATTCTCCCTAGAGAAAATATATCTGAGAAACTAATCAAACAGCCTAAGCAAACTATATCAACATTATTTAAAATCGTGTTATTATGGTGGTCACACACGCACACGCACACGCACACGCGCGCGCGCACACGGTTTGTCTATTGATCGTCCATTATGCTGCACAGGTTCCTTACGGGTCCCGCCAACCTCAAGGATCCAGACGCAAAATTCCGGTTCCCCAGAATATTTGTCCACACGGAGGACGGCTCGGAGGAGCTGCATCTGATTGTTTACAAGGTGAGGCGCGGGAGGTATTAGGTTTGGTCCAGGGTCACGCAGTCCATTTAATCTGTGGCTTTCACCTGCAGCCTGTGTTTTTAATGCTCTAAACCAGTGCGAGGCAGGTGCTAAAGTATTATTGTATATATTAAATGGATGAGATTTCATAATCTGTTGTACTTACGGATTTGCTGTTCAGCCCCTAAACTGCACATTCAGGATAAGCGTTTTCCTGCTGCTTTATGCAATTGTATGGATTTTGAGGAATTAAGGGAATGGTGGAATTTTTATTAATGAGCTGCGTTTTGCAATATCAGGTGCAATTTCCCTAAATGTAAATGGGATCTGGAACAGTCATGCATGTGTGTAACATGCAAATGTTTCTCCCTGCTCCAGGCGATGAGCGCGGCTGTTTGTTTCATGATCAGTGGTAGGCGCACAAAACTATCCCCATTTAGTACACCTTATTTAACTTAATTTATAATTTAACTTATGTTCAAATATACTCTATATTTTTTCGTTACTTTAAGACACATAAGACACTTTTTTATTTTTTTTATAGAAATTAAATGTTCACGTTTGGTTAAACTTTTATTTTTTTTATTTTTTATTCCCCCTCACCATATAAAATCAGCTCACCCACATAACCTCTTTGTCCTCTCCCAGCTTCGGTGGAGCTGACCCGGGAGTTCTGCGAGCGGCTGGACGCGCTGGTGGGACCACAGCTCACCCTGCTGGCGTCAGACATCTGCGAGCAGTTCACCCTCAACCGCCGGATATCAGGGTCAGTGGAGGACGGCCGGGCGCAGTGTCACCGAGACCACGGGCGCTCTATTGTTACCGCTTTACTATTTAGTTATTTAGCAGACGCTTTTGGCCAAACACGACTGGCCGTGACTTTGGATACGTGACATTAGGGAGCAGGGTGGAGATCAGGCCTCCTGGTCAGAGAGGGCCTACAGGTTAGCAACGGGTCGTTGTGTGGAGGTCACATTTTTACACAAAGCTACAGCGGTGCTTCTGTGCATGTGGGAGAGGAAAACATCAGATTAATGGAGCACTGAGGTCATTTTTTAAGTAACGCCTCTTTTTAAGTGGTTCAATGATATTGGATGGAATTTGACAAAGGTGGATGCTAGCTCAGTGCATCCCATTCTCATAGGTCCAACATCTAAAATCAAATGTCTCTTTGAAGAGACGGGAGCCGCCCTCTGTGTATAATACGGCCACCCCTTTTGAGTGTTTGGTTTCTGGCTGGACGTGCGCCGAGTCCTTGAACAGGATGACCGAGGAGAGACTCCCCGTTACCATCTGATATTGTCAGGCCGGCACTGCTTTAGAGAGGAGGGGTAACCCAATAACCGGCCGGGCCACCCTCGTGAGACACTGGCACACCTACGCTCTGTTTACCAGCGCAGATCGCTCTGAGATTAGCCCACGACGGTAACCCGAGAGCGAGAGTCTCCGCTCCGCACCGCATGACGTCTTCCTCAGTTTTAATCAGGCTCGCTGTGGAGCCCGCATGAGGTCTTCTTCGCCGCCACCTGTCTGTGACCAAGGGCTAAGCCAGCTGTTGAGATCACACGCACACATGCACACACGCACACACACATGCACACACCTGCATCCTAAACACATACAGGAGAACGATGATGCTGCATTTTTGTTTGTCGACTGTCACTTGTGCGTCTGCGTAGGAGATCTAAAGGTTGTGCACATTTGTGAGTGCTATTTGTTCGCTGAGCATCATGTAAATATATTTGTGTACGCACAGCACATTCTGTCCTCACCCATCCTGTGGTCGTCCTGCCACCCTTCAGGCCAGACAAGGAGCCCCAGTTCAAGTTCATCTACTTCAACCACATGAACCTGGCGGAGAAGAGTACCATCCACATGAGGAAGACGGCCAGCGTGTCCCTCACCTCCGTGCACCCCGACCTCATGAAGATCCTGGGGGACATCAACTGTGACTTCGCCAGGTAGCTTCCTCCCCTAGGAATGCCCTCACTTGCATTTAGAGCGGAGTACTTTACTATAACCATGAAGTTATTTTGCAGGATTATTTTTGCCCGAGGATGGAAGCGGTTGAGATTGTGGAGATTTGGGGGGAACTTCAAACCCGGAACTTTTCGGCCAGGGGGTCAAACACCATAATCATCCAATCATTGTAATGAAAAAATCCTTAAAGACTCTGCTGAAAAGCACTATATTCTGGGACATTACCAGATTGGAACTCTCGCAGCCGTAGCACCAGTCAGGAGATAGTCCCCATGATTAAATGTTCTCTTTTGATTTCGTTTTTTTTTTTTTTTTTTTTTTTACACACACAGCACTGTGTGAGGCTGTCACGAGATCTACGGAGTCATGGGATAACCACATTTGTTCTGTTTGTGGCTTTCAGCTCCTACAGCTATTTTTGTAATACACTACAACATTATACTGATTAAACTATGCAATATGTGAGAGAATCCCTAGTCTTTCATAAGACGGATACAGAAGCACTTTCCTGAGTATTGTACAGAAAAGTAATATTGAAGACAAACAAAACACATATTTTAAAAACCTCTTGAAAGAATGTATCTTTTGATTTAAATCCCACTTTATGACTGGACATCCTCAAACTTATCCTTATCCATTTTGTATCTAACTATGGCCTTGCTTTCATAAAACACATTGCATAATATTTATTCAGCAGAAGCATTTATCCAAAGTGACTTATAATAAGTGCCTGTAACAATGGAGAGACAACCCTGAAATGCAAAATAAGTGCAAAAAAATATGCTTAATACAAACCTGTTTCACCTTCGTCACCTTTCCCTCCCAGAGTGGACGAGGATGAAGAGGTCATTGTCAAAGCCATGACTGACTACTGGGTGGTGGGGAAGAAATCAGACCAGAGAGAGCTATACGTCATCCTCAATCAGAAAAACGCAAATCTGATCGAGGTCAACGGTATGTCTGACACGACAACAATGACACCAGACATGCACTACATCACTCATCCGATCGTGATGCAATGTGGACAATTTCTGTTTTCTACAGCTACCAAACCACGCAATCTGCCTCCAGTAGTCGAACCTTCCTTTTAATCTGCCTTTTCCCCTCCTTTTTTTCCCTCGCCCGTCCCACTGTAGAGGAAGTTAAGAGGCTTTGTGCAACACAGTTCAACAATATATTCTTCCTGGACTGAAGGGAGGGATTATGAAGATGAATTCAGGATGCAATGGAGAGCAGGCGTTTGGGACAGATGCAGAGAGCTGTGTCCATGGAGAGACTGGACCTATCTTTCTGAACTACAGGTGCAGGGTAATACAATAACTGTTGAAGAAAAAGAAAAAAAGTTTTCAAACAATTATTTCTTTTGTCCAGGATTTGTATTGAACTTATACAACTAGATTTTTTTCTTTTTGTAATTTAAGTGTACATGTCCTTTAATTATTTTTTCCCCATTTACTTTCTTTGTACATATGTGTTACTGCATCCAAGCTGCAAATGTTCATTTTGATTTCTTATGAATGAACTAATGGGTTAAAAATGTCTATGTACTTTTATCAGGCAAAATGTATTTAAAAATAAGAGGCGCACAAAACGTGTTTCCTCTAGATCCATTGATGATTTTTGTATAGTTTTAAATAAAATGGCATGTCAAAAGATATCGTGCTTTGTATAAAGCTGCCCTAACTTTAAATAAATTATGGAATTTAGAATTTTATTCTGTGTACGATTTATTTATTTATTTATTTATTTACACTTTGAATACATATCTCACACCTGGTGACATTCTGGGTAAAACATTTGTAGTCCATTTAGCCACCTTACATCTGGAAAACTACACTCTTTGAGGCCCTCTGATCAGCATCTGCTCATTATATAATTGTTTCCAGCTCATTTTAAATAACATTTGCTTTTGTAGCAGTGGCTCCTAGGGACTCCCTTTGCCCTTTTGTGCGTCGGACTGTAATGGAAATTTGAAAAAGCAGGTAAGGTAATATGAGTAATACCTTACCGGAATTGATGGTCGTGTGAGCGGTGATTGCAGTCAGGAACAAAGGAAGTACCATGTGGATAACAACACTGTAAACTATGAGACACTACACAAACACACACACACACACACACAATATATATATGACACCAATTTTATTAACAATATAAACGGTATAATGATAAAGGTTATTAAGATGCAATAAACGTGCTAAACTAGTGGGTTGGAAGCCTTGGAGAAAGTTTGCAATGATTTATGGGATGAGTAGTTCCTTAACTCGTTCACAAAATGATAGTCTTGTACCTTTGCCTTTATTCCATTTCCAGGTGATTTTTAGCCCCAGATTGAATATCGGGTCACAACTAGCCTGACGTATGATTGGCTTGGTTCTAGTCTTAAAACTCTTTACATAATGATTTTCTGATAAGTCAATGGAGAAAATGAATGGGAATTTTGCTTCCAGAACCAGAGCTGTACAGAAAGGGGGCGGTTACTGTTGCGCTCTATTGGTTAAGCTTTTGTCACGTGGACTTTCCATCCAGCCAATCGTAAACCAAAACGATTTGAAAAATAACCCGCCATGTTGGTTTTTACGCGTTAGATTATTAGTGTTGTTGTCGTCGCGGTCGTACATTTTACAGGTTACAGGTAAGAATTACGATTTACGTCTTTAAACAAATGTTCTCTCTAATTCTTAACAAACAAACATAAACCCGTTACAAATAAGTTATGTTCCATATAATGTTTTGCGAAAGTTTTGTACCTTGAATAACCATACACAAGGGCATAAAAACGACGTTAGCCAAACTCTGTTAGCTTAGCAGGAAACACAAATAGACATAGACCAAAAATATGTACATGCTAAAATATAGAAATACACTCAATTGTGCAATAGTTTAAAAAATAACCAGACATCTGCCATAATACATGGGTATAACACTCGATGAACTTAACCATGTTTCATGCTCATCCAGGTAACGTTAGGTTGTCATCATGGAGTCCCGCTTTGCTACGCTGCGCCAGCGAGACAGCAGCGTGTCAATGCTGAGGGTCAAAATGTCTCGTAGGCTTTCGCATAGTCAGAAGGAGAACAGGGGAAAGATGGTTAATTCTAGGAGGCAGATAGAAAAGCTGTCTGAAATGGACCAAAGCAGCATAATGGATGCTTCCGCCGTGACACGAAACATGTCAGTCATTCAGGAGAAATTTGACAACGTCTTGAAAACTGCGAAAAGTAAGTATTTGTGGGATCTCTCATCTGGCTTTTAACACTCTTATATTGGGGTTTCCCCTTTCATGGAAAAAGGTTATTTCCTTTAAGTTATGCGTACTTGATAAATTGTTATTACAACTAGTGTTTTAACATTCTTTTAATTATTTCCTTGGGGCTTGGTTTCCCCCCCGATTTTCACTTCCATAAAATATATTCCTGGATTATATTAAAAAAGGTCCTTGCGTGTCACTTTCAATTTGCTAGGGTCAATAAGGTTAAATCCATACTGGCCACTGACACTTTTGTACTCTTTGTTGAAGGATTTCATCTGTCCTTCTGTCTAAAAGGACAGTTTTCTTCTTCACACTGCAGTATATCTGTCAACTCAACTCTGCACCTCCTTGGTTCCCCTTTTAGCTGAGGCAGGACTGGATCGACTTAAACAGCTGGAGCGCTGGAAGGAGAGGAAAACACTGGAGAAGGAGAAGAGTAAGAGGGAAAAGGAGCTAAAGGACGTCTTCAAGACTGGTGTGTACCATCCAAAGGACACCTTCAACTGTGTGGCTCTGCCTCCGGTGCCGAAGAGCAAAGCAAGACCTAAAGAGGTAGGAGACGGTCCTGGTCCAAGGGGCAGTTACAGATGTGGGGACACAGGACACATTTTATCCGGGTTTGGATTATGTTATTCATCCTCAGGGAAAGTAGTTTGTGTTCCAGTCTCTCTGCTCAAGATTGAGGACTGTACAAATAGAAAAAAAAATGTTGCCCTAGTATTCATTCCTTTGTTGATTCTGTCCTTTCTTCAGGCTGTGGTCAACGTGAGCCTGCCCTCCAGAGTCACCCGGTCGGGGAAACGCCAGCCGCAGCCTCAGAAGGTACTTTAAGTGAAGTCAATTGATCCACTCATCTTCCTATAATTAATGTGTTTGAGGCACTGGATGTCGCACAATTAAAGGCCCACTATGCAACTTTTTTAGCCAAAATTACATTAAGTATGCAGGTTGAGAGTTATGCTGATGGTTCTGCATCCATTTCTGGGTCGATTGGTGGGTGTGTCATTTACCCATGTCGCCTCTCCAGTGAAAAAGCGCATATGCAACTTGCTCTGTTCGGACTGACACAATCCGGATGTGACGCAGCGGAAGTATCCTCGAAAATGTAGTCAGATTGTAGTTTCGAAAATGCTTTACGGCACAGACACACCCCCAAACATGGCACCGGCTAGATATAAACAGCCAGTTGCGAGGCAATTGTTGCATTCATCATGGATCAATCGACTGATGAGGGACCCAAGAGGCGACCGTCGGTGGAACAAAAGAAGAATGGACCAGAAAAGAGATCAGACACGAGTGAAAGGGGAACTATGCAACTTTTTTGGCTTGATTTACCTTAATATAACAGGCTAAGAGTCATTGCGATGGTTCTATTATACATTTTTGTTCGATTGTTCGTTGTTTCGACTCACCCTTGCGCATCTTGGCGGAGAAAAGGAATATGTTTCTGCCGGCGACCCGCCGCCCACTCTCGCGGGAGTCTCGGGTCTCGCGAAGTAACGAATTGCTTTACGGCACAGACCCCCAAACACGGAGCCGGCTCGATATAAACACAAGTCACTAAGGGATTGTTATATTCATCATAGATCAGCCGACTAAAAAGAGACAGAGCAACCCAATGTCGGAGGAACAGAAGAAGAGAAAAGGGAGACTGACCGGCAGAGAGGCCAGACATGAGTAAACGTTGGGCAAGCTTTTCAGGAATAGCGTGAACTGAAAGAAAAAGAAGACTGCAAATCAGACGCCGACTCGGCCGTGTTGCTTTTGAAATTGAAAGTACCCTTGGGTGGCCGTTGTCTTCGTGGTATTCTTGATGTTGATAGTCTCTGTACAAATGTGTTTGCTCAACCATTTTGTTGTGAGCCCTGTAAAAATTGTTTTCTCGACCGTTTTGTTGTGAGCCCTGTATGTTTCTAGCTTGCTTGGTTGCAACCATATAAACACCTTTGTTTCCATGGGTGTTTTGCTGTTCGTCTGTCTCGTCCCCCAGATACAGACTGAATCCCCGAATCCAGGTTCTTGTTTATTTAGATTATTATGTTGGCCAAACCTCTTACACTGATTTGTTCTGTTCAACCTAAAATAAAACAATTATAATCTAGGATATAAATTCTCCCCGTCAACTATAAAAAAGGATGGATTTATGTTTATTGCAATACAAATACACCCTTTAAAATGTATAACCTTGCCTACACTTTATGAACATCTACTTCGGACATGGCTCCACGCATTCGCCGGCTTCTTTTAAAACGAAGGCACATGGCTCGCGTAGAAGTGCATGGGGAAGGGTCGTCAACGAGTTGTTACGACAGTGTTGTGAAATATCTACTACGAAGCTGTAGGGGGCGCTGTGTAAAGAAATGTGCGTGCCAAAACCAGTTGCATAGTGGGCCTTTAAGACATTCTTTTCTTTGTTTTGTCTCTGCCGCCACAGAAAGAACCGGAAGTGGTCCCTGCCGTTAAAAAAGGTATATTGTAATTACATGGGTAATGAAGCTCACTTTACAAGTAATCTAGAAATGTCACTCTCCAACGTTGTAAAATCCCAGGCCTCTATTTAAGGTCATCAATAAGTATTCTCGTACCTAAATCGGATGAGTGGAGATAAAACAATCGTAGGGGATGATAATGGAGTGAAAGCTTTGAATTATTTTATTATTATTATTATTTTTTGATTTACATTAAAGCCAACATCAAAGGTTCCTTGGCAGTATTTGTAATTGTTTATGTATTTCATAAATGCATTTATTTAGTCCCAGTGGAGCCTTCCGTGGGGCGGACCACCAGAAGCCGTGTGGCAGGAACACAACCTGCGCCGGCGTCTACCAGAGTTAAAGCCACAGGTAACCGAAAGATCAACGCAGAGTTGATAACGTTTCAAAATGAAAGACAACATTTTTATTTTACAAAATATTTATAGTAACTCCAATTGATCAAAAGAATGATTGTTTTATCGTAGCGCATTCTCTGACTGCTGAACTCCTCTTTTCCATCTCGTGTACCTGTAGTGGCGCCGGTGGGTCGAGCCATGTCCACTAGATCAGCCAGGGGCCCTCCTGTAGCCTCTGTACCCAAGGCTAAAGACAAGCACACCGCAGGTACGGGCCGCGCCCCTGGAGATGGAGAGCCTGTTCTAAAAGCCACGTTTTTAACTTGTGGTCTTTATGAAATCTTTTATTATGACGTTAACATTAGATGACATGTTTTTGTTTTCTTTTGTATGTCAAGATGCAAGCCTGATCAATGGAACACGGAAAATTTTAAAGAAAGCTGAGGTTTTATCTGGGAAAGCAAATACAAATAAAGGTACTGACTGTTTGGCATCGCTAAGAGCTTTTCTCATTTTCAACCTTCCCCCAATGAACTTTTTGAATGTGATTTGATGTATGATTTGCTTTTTATTCCAGTGACATCTGAAGAGCAACCCATTTTACCCAAGGTAGGAATTTTGGGTTCAGTTACTGCAGTTGCCTTCATTCATTGTCTGGATACCTGGATGCTAGTTTTCCTTCATGTTCGCTATAGGAGTCTGATCCAGGACAGGAGGCCGGCCCTCCTCCCAACATTCCCACTGAGGAGGATGAGGGGAGGGTGTTGAAGGATGTACAGGCTGGCCCACCTCCTGTTGAGGCCCCAGCTACCTTCGCCCCTCAGGGCTTTTTATTCCAGGCTCCCGTGGGCCTGTCAAGCTTCAAGTTTGAGCCCCTCACTCCACGCTCTGCAGACTCCTTCCTCAGGCCCAGGTCGGTCCGAGTTGGCTTACATGGCAACAGTTTTGTTGCTGTATTGAAGTACAATTCCTAGCTGATTCTATTTAGTATAACTTTTTCCTTTATTAAAAAAAAAAATACAATTTAGGTAACTTTTTTGATGATTCTTCTTATTTTTCTGTAATCTCCAGTCCCAGCCTTAATTTCCCTCCGGTTCCCACCTTTAACCTCGAGCCCCAGGCTGAGCAGAGCAGCTTCCTCCCCCTCCACTCCCCGCCTCGTACCTCTCCGGCCCTGGCCCCCCGGCCGGACCCCATCAGCCCCCAAGCGCCAGTGCACGATGTGCCCTACTTCCGGTAAGATAATTGTAGTTGTTTGAGAGCAAGCAGTCTCTTGCCAATATGCTCACTGTTTATTGCTGCAGTTATGTTGTCTGTAAACCAGGTTTATTTTCTGCTATCGTGTTATGCATGGTGGAGACGTGACCAAATCCACAAAGATTTGAACGGTTTGTTTTCTTTTGGGTTCAGTAAGACAACAGAGGTGTCCTTCGTAAACACAGGTGTTGCTCATAACAGTAATTATGGGTAAGGGTAAAGGCCGATTCATGCCTCCGGATCCGGATGAAATTCGTCCGTCCGTACCAAACGTTTCCTCCGGGAATACCCTTCATACCTCCGTCCGGTTTCAGCGCTGTTATGGATGTAACACAATACATCCTCTAGAGGGCAGTGACTGTCGTGTCACAAATTACCGGCCAAGTCTGCTGGAACTTGATCTGAACGGGAGGGGGGCCAGGCGCATATGTAGAGCAAATAAAACGTGATTCGTCTGCTTCCAAGGCTAGTCATGACATGTTTGTCTAAATATGAGAGCTCTTTTAAGAGCTTCTATTGTACCGCCAGGAAAGGACTTCAAAACTGTAGAAGAATAACTATTTTTAGGACACTTATTGAATTTAGAACATGATCATGGGAAGATATAGGCACCAATGTACCATGGTGCATTGGCCCATTCAATGAGAGAATGGGGGTACATGACTCTTATAGGGAAACTTCCACATCCTGGGTAGTAGCAACAAGGGTGAGGGAGTGACCATCGTGGAGATTTTAGGATTGGCCATGGCTGAGGTCAGTTAAATTAATTTGCAATATACTGCGGGTGATGTGGACATGTCTGCAAGGCTGCAAGACAATTATTTTAACTGAGTTAAAATAATCGACAACAAAGGAGTCAGTCGATTGGCATGGCCTCAGTATCAGACTTCGTACTAAATGCCAAAGCAAACTATCTGAACACCTTTCAACTAGAGAGAGGAGGAGGTATCTCTTGGTCAAAGGAGAATGTATACCAATTCATTTTCTATTGACTAGTAATAGTATAAACAAGGAAGGTTTATTAAATGTATAAATAATTGTATATTATTGTTACAATTTTGATATTTCCACAACAATGAATTTTTATTTTATTTTATTTTGATAAAACATTAAGAACAGTTTCTTATTTACAATATTGATCTGGTACCATGACTGAAACGGTCTAGTTGTTGACCTTTTTATTTATTTTTCACTTTTAAGACTCCAAATGGTGTTGGAGACTGATAAGCTGACCGGCCTGTCAGCGCTCTGGGAGCCCAGGGTGCAGGACGAGACCATCCCAGAAGAGAGTACGTTTGACGGCAAATGTTTTCCTTATTACATTTTTTTAACCTTTTTTATTTATCTATTTTTAATTCAATCCTCATAAAACCATATTGCATATGTTTTGGATGCCAGGTCGGAGCTTTGAAGTTAAGTGTGTGTGTGTGTTTAGTGAGGAACAGCATGCGCACGGTGGTGGGCCAGGCCAGGCTGCTCATAAAGGAGCGTTTCGGCCAGTTCCGTGGACTGGTGGACGACTGCGAGCTGGGCCGAGGGGAGAGGATCACCAGCTGCATGGACCTGGAGGGCTTCTGGGAGATGGTCTACTACCAGGTCAGAGGCCAACGGTTGACTTCACACGGTCTAGTGAAGAAACCACTGCACCATTAATAACGGATTATACTTTTAAATGTGTGAAATTAAGCAATACTTCCTCTTTCTTAGGTGGTGGATGTAGAGAAAAAGTTTGCTGCCCTCAAGGAGGCGGAGGCCAATAATTGGGTGGAGGAACTGAAGCCTGCAGCACCCCGACCGAAAAAAGTGATCAAGGTCAGTACGGTCTTCCCAAGTCCTACATCGTCGCAAAATAACACCCACTTATTTATTGGTCAAATATGCAATGTATTGTTATGACACAGGGTGCATCCAAGTCTTAAATTCATGTTTCTAAATTTAAGGCCTTAAAAAGTCTTTAATTCGTTACAAATGTCACATGCTGGTCTTAAGTACTGTAACACAAGGGTCTTACATTAGTCGGGGCAGGACTATTTTATTTAAAAAAATTCTCGTGGGTCTTTTCAGGAAGGACATGCTGTTAAACTGCACTTGTACTTACAGCTTTTGAACCAGAGAGCACTGAGTATCACTTTATGTTCAATAAACAGGCAAAAAGTAAAGTTGAATGAGTCTCATTGAGTGACACACATGCTATGCTTTGGTTATAATCCAGCGGGATCCCCCCCACCATCGCGTGTTTTAGGACTTAAATTTCATTCAAGGTGGTATTAAAAAGTCTTAAATTTGACCTGCTGAAACCTGCAGATACCAATGACGATTTTCCTTTTCCCCATCGACAGAAACCCCCCACCGCTGCCCCCTCGGCCCCCAAGCCAGTGGCAGCCATCGCAGCGGGCAGGTCGCGCCTGGCCTCCGCGAAGGCCGCCATGAAGGCCGCCATGTTGGCAAAGAAGCAGGCCGCAGAGGCAGCCAGCGCCACCCAGTCCGCTGGGAACGCTGACGAGGTCGAGGAAGCCCTCCCGCGGGAGGCCAAACCCCCGGCCGCCGAGCCCCTGGGGCCGGACACCGTGCTTTTCCACGGAGGCTTCTTCCAGGTGGAGAGCCCCGCCAAGCGGCCAGGTAACGTGCCCTCCTGTGCCCCCCCCCCTCTCCTGTGCCTCCCCTCTCCTGTGTCTCCCCTCCATTCTGCTCCACATTGGAGAAGGACCGGAGCCTCAATGGTTCTCTTCTTTATTCCGGTCCATTCTGCAGGCTCCGCCAGGAAGTCCCTCCGTCTGAGTTGTGCTGTCCAGCCTCGAGTCTCCCCTCAGCACTTTATGCTCAAATGCGCCACCCCGACCAGAGCCACTAACTCCACCCTGACCAGAGCCACTAACTCCACCCCTGCTAGAGCCACTAACTCCACCCCTGCTAGAGCCATTAACTCCACCCCGACCAGAGCCACTAACTCCACCCCGACCAGAGCCACTAACTCCACCCCTGCCAGAGCCACTAACTCCACCCCTGCCAGAGCCACTAACTCCACCCCTGCCAGAGCCACAAACTGCTCCCCCACCCCTGCCAGAGACGCCATCACCACCCCAGCCAAAGATGACACCACCACCCAAGCCAGAGCCACCAGAGCCTCCTCCAGGGCCACTCCTGCGAGAGCCACCACCACCCCAGCCAGGGACAACGCCACCCCAGCCAGAGACACCACCACCACCACCACCCCTGCCAGAGAAACCCCAGCCAGAGCCACCAGAGCCACCCCTGCGAGAGCCACCACCACCCCAGCCAGAGACACCACCACCACCACCACCCCTGCCAGAGAAACCCCAGCCAGAGCCACCAGAGCCACCCCTGCGAGAGCCTCCACCACCCCTGCGAGAGCCGCCGACACCCCTGCAAGAGCCACCCCTGGCAGAACCACCACCACCCCCGCCAGAGTCACCCGCAGATCACAGTTCACCTCCTGCTCAACCCCCAGTGACATACCCCCCTCCAGCCCGCCTGGGGTGCAGAGCCAAGACGAGCCCCTGGAAGCTAACGTTGTAGCGAGCACACCGCCAACCCCAGCGAGCGCACCGCAAACCCCAGCGAGCGCTCCACCCTCTCCAGCGAGCCACGTCCTCGAGGCCCGCTCTCTGAGCTTCAGCCTCTCCCCCTGCTCAGGACACAGCAGCCCAGCGGTGGCTACAGACCCCAGCCACCCTTCTCTCCCATTCCTCCAAAAGATCCACATTGAGGGGCAGGAGTCCATTTGTGACACTCCGGACAGCTCTGTCCTTGAGGTAAATGGTGTATACAATATGTATTCATATTATTGACCCCCCTATGGGAAATGTATTGGGAAGGGAGAACATCTTTCCCTCCAGCTTCAGTCCTGTGTCTAATGATGGTTCTCTCGGCTGTTCATTTTACTGGGAAATTATCTTTTGTGTTTTTTTTTTTTCTTTCCAGAATGTTCCTGGGCTGGACTTTGAGCGCTACCTCCAGCCCAGTGAGGGATGCAGCCCGCCTCCCGGGCCCGTCGCCATGGAGACGTTATCGCCCAAGGCGGTGGCCATGGAGATGGGCAGTCCCATGGCGGAGGACGGCTCCGGGGACCTGCTCCCTCAGGAGGAGGCTTTGTCGACCCCTGCAGGTAACCACTGGTAACGGGTCAACCTGGCACCTGGCCTCCACAACTCTTGTCACACCAGAGTAGGATGTTATAAAATGGAATCTAGTGGGTTTATTTATGTAAAAACAAATCGGAACGTTATTGTTTGAGACGGTTTAGGAGAGTCATTCTATGTCCAAACTGTCTCTGGCTGGCTTAACACTTGTTGGGATCTTCACTCTCGCTACAGGCCTGCACGTGGTGTCTTCCAATCTCGCACCACACGACAAACAGGTTAATGTCCGCTCTACTAAGCTCCACTTTCACTGGTTTTCACTGTCACCTTACGATATAAGTTGGTACATGGGGATGGGTGTCCTGACTGGTTGGGTTTGTTGTGGTTGTTTTCCCAGGGCCAGCCGGACCTGCTCCTCTTCACCCCTGACCACCGGGACAGAATACGGGCGTCCATGTGTCCGAGGGACCTCATGGTCTTTACTCCTCCCGAGGCTTGAGCGAAAAGTTATTTTTATGGGTGATTTTATAATCTTTTTTCGTATACCCAAAATATTTTATTACTTATTTGTTTCAATAAAACATCACAACTGTGAACGGAGTGATCAATGGTCTATATTTATTTTGTGATATGCCACCATATTTTTCCTATTTCATCGCAGGGGAAACATGGTGCATAGAATTAGACACAGAGGAAATATAACTAAAGAGCCTCTTTGGATATGAGCTACTTGTTCTTCTTGCCTGTGGCTGTGGGAGCCAGAGACGAGCTGGAGCCCACTGGGGTCAGGGCCCCTGGGGAGGGGCCGGTCAACTCGTCCTCCTCTTCCTCCCTTCGTCTCTTCTCTTCCTCCCTTCGCCTTCTCTCCTCCTCTTCTGCCTTGAGCTCCTTTATTTGCCTGGAGGAGAGGAGTTGTATATTTTATGAGATATGGAGGATGCATGTGATTACTAATAGCTACTTAAACTTCATAAAGTTGTGGTTATACTGCCATCTTTAAACTGTAAATCACTCTATTCAACCCTTTTACTATTAAGTAATTAAGTAAATTAATGTCCTTCGGGAGCAGGTTGTGGGTTAAGGCATCTAGCCTCAAACTTTTCTGCTGCCTAGCCACTACTGCACCCTCCGTCCACCACATTTGGATCCTGCTGCGTTTGCAGCAACTGAACAACGTACCTGGCCCTCTCTTGGGCCTTGGCCAAGGCGATGCGTTGCTGGGCCTTCTGGCGACACCTCTCGTCCTGTACCTCCTGGTCCAGGCGCTGGCAGTGCTCATAGGCAGGGAAAAACAGCTGGCTGAAGAACAGGTGTGTCCTCTGAATCCACATGTCCAGCTCACTCTCCTCTGCCTCCTTCTCAACGACCCCGGTCTGTCTAGTGGCCTCTGTGTGATTATAAATATATAAAGAGTTCACTGCCGACTTCTTTTTCTTCATTGGGGAAGCTGCATCCTGTGGAACAGATGGGTCCGAAGACCAGGCTGTGTACCGCTAGGGTTCAAAGGGAAGCTTTCGCACTCCGGTGCAGAGGCCTGCTGCATGGACACACTGACGCACGCCGAGGACACCTGGTCGTCTGGGTGAGTCCCCTGCTGGACACTGAGTTCGCTAACTGTTGAAAGATCTATAAGAAAAATACACAATACAATTATATGATGTATATCAGCAATAAATGGTGGTGGAATAAGGAGAGATAACAAACCCGTCGTGTGATCCTTGACACCGACTTCAGATTTCTCAAAATTGGAGGAATTCAGAGCCTCCATCGATTTCTCCATCTAGTCGTTAAAAGAGTTGTTTTTTGCCTTCAGCTTGATTAAATGTGTAAGAGCTCAGGGCATACAATCATTGCGTCCATTTCTATATATAAATGTGAGAGTGAAGATCAGAAAACGTTTGTAGATGCTATGCTGCTAATGAATCCAGAGAGATTGTGCATCTTCCCGCTCCTTATCGGAGCCTTAAATGGCTTGGTTCAACACATAGTAGACCCACCTCTGACTTGGAGCTGGACTCTTCAGTGCCCTCCAGACATTTGACTTTTGCTGCATCCTGAATAACCAATGTTTTAAGAACCATGTTCATGAATACATTCATACAATGCAATTCTTAAACAAATGGCATAATTCGTTTTCTCAAAGAGGGCACCAAATAGCGGCGGGGAAATCTGGCTTCAGCAACTCAAAGTCTGCCTACTTTCCGAAACAGTATTTCTCGACCAATGCTAAAAAGTGATTGTGTTGAATCAACCGGACGACGCTCGGTGGATCTGTTAGGCGGGAGGGAGGAGGGGCTGACCGTCTGGGAGAGGTGGGCGGTTGTCGGTGGGGGGCTGTCCCCTGCTAGAGAGGCCCTCTGGTTGGGAGGGCCGCTGTCCGGGCCGGGCTGAGGTGGCTGGTCTCTAGCCTCCTCGTCCCGCTTCACCTCGGCACAACCAAGGAGCACCTCGAAGAACTCCAGGAACGTAACCTGGGTGAGGGATGGTTTGTGTGAGAGGCGCCTAGCTGCTTTCAATCTGAACTGTGCAATGGTTTGTGTTAATTAAACTTTAGGTGATTAAGATAAACCAATCTTCAATAGCATCTGACTAATTTCCTCATGAATTCCCCTAGGGAGACCATAACACCAGTATGGCCAATCGAAAAAGCTTAATTAGCCACTTAATGGAGCAACAGACTAATTTGCAATAGCCAATAAGAAATCAGTACCATACCTACTAGCAAACATAGTTGACATGAACAGCAGTATCATATCCATCTCTCCGTTTGCACACTGTGATCAGAAATAGGGCTCACAACTAATCTGCCCTAAATCATAGTTTAATGATGGCATTTGATTAATGTGTTAATTTGTTTCACATTCACACGGTTTTATTTTGTAGCATGTATGTGTTCAAAATGTCCCTACAAAATTAAATACGATTTGATTCATTCCACTATTTATTTTCTTTTTGATTTGAGACGGCAGTGACATTTTCAGTGATGAGAAAATATCTTTGCTAAAACGACAGAAGGAACAGAGAGGAGAAACACAGTTAGTCAGTGTAGTATTAACCTCTTGCTCCATGTTGCAGTAGGACAGGTTGCTGGGGTCCTGATTCACTGCAGTATAAACCTCCAGTAGCTTCCTCGCGGTCAGTTTAGTGTCCAACATCTTGAGATCCTGGTGAGATAACAGTGGAAAACAATAATTGTGAGAATCATCTTCTGCTTGTAACTTCTGATACCTGGAAGAGAGGTTGATTTAGCTTTGCTTTATGTTCTATCTTATAACTGTGCCTTGCAACTTTAGTCATAATAATAATTCACACCGAATTGTATATTAAAGTCAATTTTATTTGTATAGCCCACACAGTTATAGTCTAATAGGTCTTCACAGGCCACCTTTTATGACACCCACATAGGAACATAGCATAGTGGGGGGGTTCTTCCTTCCATGGATGATGCATTAATGTGCGGGCATAATGGTAGCATAGCAAGCAAATCCTTTAAGTACAATCAAATGGCCTCAGGTATACCTTAAACATCAACAGCAGCTGCCGGCAGGTCATGGTGAGGCCGGGGGAGGCCGTGGGGCTGTCCTTACTCATAGCCTGATAGATCCTCCAGCAGTTCTCCATGTAGCGCATAGCAATGTGAACTCGTTCCACATTGCTGAACAAAAAACCTGTTTAAAATCAACGAGACATCCATAGTCGATAACAGAGGTACCGATAGTGGTTGAGAGACTGTGATAGTCCATACGTTTTAAGAAAAGTGAGAGCTTGTTCCCGGAAATCTAGTCAAATATGTGTGTGCGTGATGTTCCACACAAAGGGCTCCTGTACCTTTAACAATCTTTGCATTAGGAAGAATGTTGTCTTGCATGAGTTTGGAGAAGCACTCAGCTAAAATGTTCTTCCGAGACCTGTGATGGGAGGAGATCAGTGAGATTTGTGTGTGTGTGTGTGTTACCATGGAACAGCTTTCCCATTAATTTCCTTATTGATAGTGTTGATACGTACCCCAGGGCCTGGTGAAAGGTGTGGTAGGCTATGGACACCAGAGAGCTGATGAGAATGGGGAGCAGGATGCCAGTGTAGGGAGAGAGCAATTCCCCTTGTGGTGTGAAAATAAAGAGTATATCACACACACACACACACACACACACACACACACACAGCAAAGTTCAACATGCAGTTACAAGCAAACACACGGCTGGTTAATATAACAGCTTTGAAGTCCGAAACAGCTTACAAGGTTCTGCAGTGTTCATTAGGGATTCTCCGGCTGGGACGCAAACCACATGACCATCTGAGTTCATGACTGATATGGTGAGATGGAGCACATCCACATCTGTACAACTGCAGGCTCACCTGGCACTAGGCGGTCCAGCTGAGCCAGAGAGGAGCCGTGGTGGTGGACCTTACAGTCCAGGAGCAGGCGCCAGTACTGAAGGCGTGACAGCAGGAACACGTTGTCGGGCGACTCAGCGTGGCCCAGGCTGCTGTAGAAGCTGTAGATGGACCTGAGCTCCGATACGTGCCTGAGCACCACAAACTCCACCTGCAGGATCAGAGTTTCTGAGTAAAGTAAAGTCTAGGGCAGGCTCTGTCTGGAGCTTTTGGGCGTTCCCGGTACAAGGCACCTGTTTGTGTTCTGAGGGCCTGATGCTCGCGGGGAATTTCTCCAGCAGGAAGTCGATGTTGAGCTCCATGTACGGGCCTAGCATGGAGGAAAAGCCCTGGCCAGGTAGCCGGTGGGTCGGTCCGCCTACAATGGAAAATAACACCCATTGGTCCAACAAAGTCAGCTGTGTTCTAGGAAACCAAAACCGTGGCAGCCCTGCTGCTCCTCCAGGTTATAAAGATTCCCATCCCAACAGTGATGATAATGAGGGCTCTCAGAGTCCAGAGAGCTCCGTGAAGCTCACCACGGGGGGGGTGGTCAGGATGGGGGCTGGTCGAACCGTCCAGACCCCACTGAGGAAACTCCAGCATGTGGTCGTCCACAAACTCTCTTTCAACGCTGCGGCCGTTAGTAAAAGTGAACTTTCCCTGTAATAAAAAAATCACAATGGTGAGGTCACTTTAACTCGGAACACGCCTGGTCGTCACTCATTGAAAACCTGTGATGATGTTTGGAGTATGAGGTCAAAGGTCACCCCCGGGATAGCATTGCCAATGTGAGCGTTTTACCCGTCCATGTTTTTCGTTTTTCCTCCACTCTCCTTGGTAACACTCCCCACTGGCGTAGAAGAAGGTGCCCTGGCCGTGCCTCTGCCCCAGGACAAAGGCCCCCTGGTACTCGTTCCTCCTGGGGTACTGGGACCCAGGCACCCGCCAAACAAACCAGGTGTGGGTGCCCTGGCCGTGCTGCAGAAGAGGACACCAGGTGACTACTTGGCCCCACTCCATCATTTGTAGCAGGATGATTAGATTGACTAAGATGAGACTAAATGAGGATGGTTGTGCCGACATAGATTCAGTATCAGGGAGATCATTTTTGTATTCAATAATGAAATAATGTGTTTCTCGTTTTGTTAACGGTGACAAATTATACCACCAGGTGTGAGTGTGATTAGCAGTGACAAGCCGACTTGTGATGTCAGAAGAGGCAGATTTGCGAAACGGCTTGTAATGGCTAATCACACTCACACCTGGTGGCATAATATGTCACCTTTAATGTCCTGTTGTATCCACCACGTGAAAGCCAGACAGGGAGCCTGAATCATGGTATGGTATTGACCTGAACACCGTTGCTCCACGTCCCAACGTATTGCTCCCCCAGGGTCAGCCACTTCATGGTGCCTTCCCCATGCCTGGCATTGTCCCGCCACTCCCCCTCATACAGGTTGCCAGAAGGATAACTGCAAGAGGCACGCATTATGAACCATCAGCCTATCTAGTCTTAGTGGTTTATCATCAAGTCATTGAGCAGATGCTTTTACCCAAAGGGACTATTCTCAGGGACACACGTCATCAATGAGCAAGGGGTTGCCTCCTCATAGAGACCCACGGTTATCTACGGTAGTTACTTTCTGGAAGGTGCTATTGTCCATACCGTCTCGCTCCCCAACCTTCTCTCTTGTTCCCCTTCCAGTGACCATCGTACCAGGAGGTCTCTGCCTGGTTGTAATAGACCACACCCTGATAATAAACAGACAAAATATCAAGCCACAGCACAGGTCTATAGTACTACTTTCTCTATATTGATCCAGATGTGTCTCATTCTTCATTCACCTTGCCATGTCTTTTCCCACGATGCCACTGGCCTCTGTACAGAAGAGGCGTGTTGGCACATCGGTGGGCTCCGATCCCATGACGTATGGCGTTGTAAATATCACCCTCGTAGGAACTGCCGTCCAGCCAGGTGTACTTTCCATGGCCCATGGGCACGTTGGCTTCAAACTGGCCCTGTTGCCATCAGAACGTTTAGAAGTTCACTAGACACTTTTATATTGTAGGATGTATTTCTATGCAGTCTCAAAGTATTTACCTCATATTTCACTCCATCTGACCACGTGAAGAGACCATATCCTTGAATGAGACCCTCGGAAAATGTACCCTTTAGTGAGGAACACAATGGATTTCAATACAGATTCAGATCTGAGATGTTGAGTACAGCGCAACTCTACAGCATGACATGCACCAGTAAGGCTACCTTGTACACATGACCACCTTGGAAATGTGCAACACCCTCTCCATGCATTTTGTTTTTGTACGTTTCCCCTTCATACCTGCCAATGGTAGGGGAAAAACGATTCATAATATAATTGCATTCATTATCATTAAGGGTTAGAAATTAATTGTTTCCCCATTATTATCATGAAGACTATGCCTCCATGGAAATAATAAAAATACAATTTAACTGGATATGAGGGTAGTCATTTTCACCACTTGTCACCTCTGAACGATAATATCAGAAACGGCAGGAGGTTCATGTATTTCGTCCGTGTGCGGTTGATCCTCGACGTGTTGATCCTGCGGCAACTCAGACGTTGTTAAAACAACACCTGGGGACTCCGACACGGAAGGAGCCGGAGAGTCGATCAATATTTTATTTTCTGTTGCGTCGGATGTTTTTCTGGTTTTATTCTTCCTCTCCCCTTTTGCCATTTTGTAGTATCGATGTTCTACTCACTCACGCTCAGTAAGCATTGACACAATCTCCATAGCAACCAAGGCAAACTAAAAAGTACGGAAACTTTACTGGTCCAGAATGTGCCCTCTTCAAAATACATCAAAACGGGTACTGGGTATGTCAAATCCTAAAACTTGTATTGCAGTGATTGATCATAAAATCTTGTTTTGTGACATTGCAGGCAAACTCACTTCTGTAATTATCCCTCTGGTACTTATTTTGCCACTGGTATAATGCCTATTTATTGAGATTGTTCTAAGCCAAATCATTTTGTAATATAACAATTTGAGGCTCATTATCATTTTTACAGTTACAATTTTATTGTAGTTGGGGTACCTTGTTTGACATAATTCTCCCGGGTCTATAATGCAATAAACTATATAGGATATATTGGGGAAATTGTTCATAAATGTGCCTAACTTTATGGCGGACTAGGCACAGCATTAATTAACATGAAACAATAATGAAGCAGTTCTCAAAAACGTTTTCACTTTATTAAAACAAACACATAAAAAATTATATAACTCAGAAAGACACCATCCAGATTTTCTTTTGCGCTAAAATCCCCCAAACATCTTTGGTTCAGTCCTGTGAGAGGACGTCCAGGCTGACCAGGTGCCTCATGGTGGGCCGGCCGTGGGGACAGTTCCAGGGCTGCTCTATCTCTCCCATGTGGACCACCAGCTTCTTCATCTCGGAGACACTGAGGGCCGTGCCGATCATTACCTTGGGATGGAAGCCAATACAGGGTTTACACAGGTTGAGAACTTTTAATTGGTCCCCTCCACTTCTATTTTGATAAATGTATATTTGATAACTTAGGGGTTAAACCTGAAGTACCATGTTTGTTCCAAGCTTTCATTTGCACTGCAAATCCAGCATGAATAAATGTGGTTTCATTTACAAGATTTAAAAAAAAGAACTGCTCCAACAATTAAAATGTCCTCACTCAAGCCAAACAGACAACACACACACACTCACAGATTTCCGACAAGCGCGGGAAGCAAACATTTGTCTGACGCGAGACGGCCGACACATGACCCCCGGGCTGTCGCTCAGCATGAAGATAAGCTCCTCGATGTCCGCAGGCCCAAACGTCCAGTTCTTACTGGTGGGCAGCGACACCAGCTTGACCCGCTCCATCACCTGGGCTACAGCGGCACACCGTAACACATGCAGGAATCTTTACTCAGAACGCTACATTCAACATCGAATGTTAAACATACTACCGTTCAGTCTGAAGTCAATTATCTTTTCTGCATTTCTTTGAATCTCTTTGGTCTTAATTCATTGAGCATGCAGTTGTGAGGCATCTTGCTGAAGGTTGTGTCTTTATCATACCTTCCTCATCGATTAGGAAATCGAAACCATTCTTCTGGAAAATGTCCACGTTTTCCATGAGGACGTTCTCGCTGACTGCCGGGAGATGAAGCTTCTGTGGTCTAAATGAAATGTACGAAAAATGCCATCGCTTAGTGAAAGTGCTGAGCAAACAACCTTTAGAGTCGTCATATGTTCTTGTAGGGTTGTTCTTCTTACGCAATGAGTCTCTGCCCTTGGAGCGCGGTGTGCTGTTGCAGCATTTCAAAGTTGTACTTCTCGTCCGAGGCGTGCTGGTCGATCATGAAGATGTCGGAGTTCAGCTTGGTGATGATGAATCCCAGGTTGAACTGACCGATGATCTCCATGTCCTTGAATGTGTCTTTACTGTGGAAACGGGGAAAGTGAATGCTCAGAGGTACGGCTGACGAAAAGGAAAGCCGTCACAAGCTGAAATATAAATTGTAAACCCTTTAAATGTGTGCCGTTAAACTTCCCCAAAATGATAATTAATATGACCTTTGACCCGCAGTAACTATTCAAAACTAAAATTAAAGTCAAACTATAGGTATAATGAATGTATAAGTCCATACATGAAAGGAAATTCAAAGTGCCACTGGCAGTTCTTCATAAATAAGCAGGCGGTTCATACACACCCATTTAAGGAGATCTTACCTGATCTCCTTCCTCAGTTCATCCTCAGCACTCTGGTTCTCCCCCGGGCTGATCTTGGCCCTGAAGCGCCTGTACTTCAAGCGGTCGCTGTCCATCTGCCTCTGAAGCTCGTTCAGCCTCCTCAGCCGACTGGCCAGTTCCTGGAAGCAGAACCTCAGCGGTGCCGTCCTCTTCTGGAGGCTGACCGGAGCATCTACCTTTGAGAGGGAGGATCTGGAACTGTCGCGCTTGGTCGGTTCAGGTCCGGCGGAGGAACCGACAGAGTCCTGGCTCCCCTGGGTCCTGGCTCTCTTGGAGTCAGGACCAGGGGCGGGGTCCTCCTCCCGGGAGGTAGACGGCTCCGTCTTGGTCCCCTGGGCTTCAGGCTCCGAGCAGTGCTGGTCCAAGGGTTCTTCGGACGCCAGGACGTCTGCGATGCAGGGGTGTTTATCGGGCGGGGTGGCCTCCAAACTGCACCGCGGGCTCTCGGGCGTGGCGGTGGTCTGGGAGTCGCACTCAGACAGAGAGCTGCCTCTGCCGGAGTCTTCTATGTCGCCGTCTTGAGTCTTCCCGTACCGGAACGCATCGAGTGACGACCGCCCCGCCGGGGAGGATCTAGTGGCTTCTCTGAGAGGTTTCACGGGCGACTGGATGTGGACGTGAGTGGCGGCCTTCTCTGAGCCCTTGAAAAAGGACTGCAGTGTCTTCTGTTTGGAGCCACCGCTCGCAGGACTCTCCTGGCCCCGTTTGGTGTGGCTGGAGAAGGCAGCCCTCAGCCCTGCCATGTTGAGCGAGGACCTGGGCCTTTGGACCTTGTGTTCATCCTCTTCTCGAGGCTCCACCACCAACTCACCATCAGATGGATCAGCCTGATGTTTTGCTGAGACGGGCCTTGGCTGCACAGATTTAAGGCTATCTACAAAGAGACAAATGGAATGCTTATCACGGCTGTTTTACCCCCATGTGTGAGGCTGGTTAGTTATCACAAACAACTTGTAAATCTATCCACTGGTGACATCACCAGTGGATAGATGTAGGATGGTTAGATCAACCCCAGCCAATCAGTTGATACAGTCCACCAGGGAGACGAACTGGGAGTCGATCCATCATGCATCCAGTTAGACACTAGTGACGTCTACAGTGGAGTTTGATTTAGAAATGGCTCAGGGGGTTGTTCTGCTTACTGTTGCTGAGGTTGGAGGGGTTGTGGTTGAGGCTGATCTTGTTGACCCCTGATTCATACATGGCCACCAGGGAGGTCTTCAGGATGGCCAGAAGGAGCTTCTCTTCCTGCAGGAAGATCTGCCGCTTGTCCGGGGTGACGTTCACGTCAACGCACTCTGAAACGACACCGTCACAAATCAGTTTTTTTTTTTAATAATGCTTACTTCAGCTTTCTCTGTAGAGAAGCCCACTCATCACAAACGGTTTCCTTACCTGAAGCCACTGCGATGTTCAGGGCAACGAAGGGATACTGGTGGCGGTTGTACATGTGGTACACCTCATTCACGATCTTGGTCACCTAGAAGAGAAGAGTTTAACCACAGGGGAGTCTGACAACCTAGGAGTCAGGTAGAAATCATGTACACAGTGAGGTTTAGGATCACCTTGGAAGGATCGCACGGCCGTTTATTGATGAAGAAGAACTGCCGGTCAGTGGCACTCCTTCCCACGCCGTGGTCTCCCCTCGACACAAACCCAGTGATCCTACAACCGTTTATTAAGTATACAATTGATATAGCGCAGAAGGGAAATACACACGCAGTATGTATTCAATAGTCTCCCTCACGTGAAGAGCTCTTTGGGCAGCTCTGCATTAGTGAGTCCATAGTCTTCTTTAACAACGTCCGTCGGGCTAAGCTGCTGGAATGGTAGCAGACTTTGCAGCTGTAAGAAATTATATATCAATCATTTAAAAAAGCCATGCATAAGTTTTACAAGAAGTTCACATGACATAAAACTGACATGAATGACGATGGACTGCAATATTAATAATATCAATAGATAAAGTCATTGATTATATTTACATCAATTTCAGATGTAAATCACAGGCTATGCTAATTTGTGACAATGCCTCGCGTGTAAAACTTAACCAAACATATTTCAATTCAGCGTTTATAAGCGGTTCAAGATGCAAATCTATGATAAAACTAGAGTAGTCCAAATTGGTTTATAATATGCAATAGTGCACTGTATGTGTATGCAACTGAAGTTTATGAATTCAAATTGAAAGAGGTGCTCTGACCTGTTTGGGTCCGTAAATAGCCCCTATGTTGTCCCTCATGCAGGGGCTTCCACTGGTGTTCAGCACCGGACTCCTTTTCCCCTGTCCTGTCTGGTTGGAGCATGTTATCCTCACCCCAGTGGAGATGATACAATAGGACTGGAGGACATGGATCATCTTGGTGAATTCCTGAAAATAAATAGACAAAAGTACATAATTGCCGTTGAGGATGAACAAAATATATTTTCAGGAGGCCGTTACAGATATAATATCAAGGCATTGGTGAGTTTGTTGACATTGGTGCTTAAATCCAGTGACTTACAGAGAGAGGAACACCCTTACCACCACTGCTATTCCAGATTCTGCCCCCACCCACCTTTTTGATATTGCGCTGGAACTCCTTGTGACGGACGGGCAGGGTGTAGAAGAGCTGCCCCAGGCTGACAGTGGAGCCCTGCTGGCGGGGGTGAGGACAGCGCTGGACCAAGTGACCATTGTGGTCAAACACCAGCTTGGTGCCCACTTGGGCGGACTCATGGCAGGTCACCACGCTCAGGTCACTAGCGGGTGTGTGTGAGGGAAAATTATAAAATGACTCCTTGAGTATTATAATTAAAATTGGGTGTGCTCAGACTACACATTATGCATTTGTTAACACATTTTCTGTTTTAATTCACAAATATTTAGATTTGATGCATGTTGTTGAATACTTATTTATGTCTTATACCTCAGAGCACATAATGAGCTGAGAGCTTCACCTCTGAAGCCAAACGTTTCCACGTGAATGAGGTCAGAGAACTCTCGAATCTTCGAAGTGTGATGCTTTAATGCTGTGAAACAGAGGATGAAGATTATCTCATGGGGAATAAATGTGATAGCACCCTTTGCCTAGTTACAGAGAGCAAAATAATACACTTACTCAGTCCTTCAAAGTTGGCTTCCTCTACTCCTTTGCCATTGTCTGACACTTCTACAAGTTCAGCTCCATTATCTTTCAGTCTAACATCTAGATCACACAAAGGCACGAGCATAATGTAAATGACAACCTTTAGAGACAGAGTACAGTGATTTTTAAACTGAGATACATTGGAATATGTTGTGCTACAAGTCCTGTTCACGCACCAACATTGGTAGAGCCCGCATCGATGCTGTTCTCGACCAGCTCTTTGACAGCAGTAGCCAGGGTTAGCACCACCTGCCCTGAGCATATCTGGTGCACTGAGTGCCTGTCTATAGCTTTGATAGCTCCAGCGGGTTCCGAGCTGATCAAGAAGATGAAGGCGGGGATTAGTGAGAGAAATATAAATGTATCTAAAAGTCCAGGTGCATTTATTGTAGAGATTGGTAACAGTAACAATTTGACTGCTAGAATAAAAGTGACTTAAACGACATCCTATCGAGTCGTTCTACACTGAAGACAAAACAAACTAGTCTGATGTAATTAAGTTTAAGATTAAGCTCAAATGTGGGAGCAATAAAATACATGTTATGATAATATAATGTTATAATGTGTCTCCTTACCACTCTTCATTCATTTCTATCCGTCGAAAAGAGTCAGGCAAATTTTGAATTATGTGAAGCTAACAGGGGGAGAAGGACAATGTAGTGAACGCCAAGCCTTATAGTTTCTATTGAGGTTTCATGTCTTTACAGGCATGGCTACAGTCACGTTTTACATGGGTAAACACTCGTCCTGCATGAATCATATGATGGTGTTTAGCGCGCGGCAGTCGGAGAATTCTCCCCCTGTTTACGAGCATCAATTGTGCGTAAAGTTGCGCATAGTTGTAATACGTAAAGTACTATTTAGTTGACAACGCAACAAAAAGTTGTATGACTAAGACAATGTGCATTTTTAAAGGTCAGCTGATAAAATACGTGTATGGTCATAGATATACGTCCTAAAAAATCGAATCATTGCGTTGTTTGTATAATGGTTATGAAGGCTCAGATAATAGGGAGTATCTAACATTTCATTGAGCTCGATAAAACGAAAATGTCTAACCCTAAGACTCTTCGGTGTTCATAGGCAATAGTTATACTAAATACTTATTTTTTTAGGAAGTACAATTATTTTTTAATTATTGCTTTATTATTTTGAAGGAGGAAAGAGTAAAGAACTGTTTCTAATTCGACCTTGCAGTTTTACTGGCAATATCTTTTTGATGATCCCTCTCGGTGACCTGCAATGGCTGATCGTTGAATTGCAATGCGTGGTGCTTTGGGACCTATATCTATATTCTCTTTGATATTCAACATCCAAGACATATACAAATAGGAAACTATGGCTAATTTAAGGACCCGGACATAAGCAAACATGGTTGATGGTGTTTGGTGATGGTTGATGCCTTTGTCAAGTTAAATAATCAAAACTCCGGCAAGTGGTCCGTGGGAGGCAACATCAATTATGCTTAGTTCGAAATACACAGAGCTAAATATGGAGGAATGCTCCAGCTGCAGTGGTAGTAGAATGAGCGAACTCCAAATTCTCTACCAAGAAATCGACAATAGTTTATTCAGTCTGCCAACACGCGAACAGGACGACGAAGACGTCCAGTTTGATAGTAAGCAGCCTTTTAAAACATTGTTTTTGCCTGCACTATGTTCCTCTTTTCGGTAGAACCCAACTACCAGCTCACTATGTATCATGGCATTCCTGGTTTACCTTACCAAATAAAATATTCTAGTTTAGTCCTTGATGTAAAAAGTAAAGAGCACATTTTCAGGGGGTGACTTGGCAAAGTGCTGGGTCCAACCACCCAGTGTCTGTAAAACAAGATGCCTACATCTATACAAAAATAACTTCAAGTCCCCAATGAGTAATTGAGTCCCTACTCTGAGAAGCAATTATGTATTTCCACAATCAAATGATCCTTGGTGTTTACACTTCATTCACTTTGAACTAAAAGTATTTTGTTGACTAACTAACTGGTCGAAAGACAGCTGATTTCAACTGGGACAGCCCTGCCCTTGACTTGCATGGTCATTTGTTAACTATAAGTCAAGAGGAGGTAGAAGGGGACTGGTGTGTACTGGCCTAGGAAGATAAGCATTACAAAGCCGAACACTCCCAAATTGCCTGCATATGACGAGCTTATTCACGGTCCTGGAGACGTCACAGTCTCCGGAGTGTCAGAAATTATTCTGCCGTGTTCGGTGTGGCTCTATTCTCCATCACACACATATAGGGTAAAAATGGACCAAGACAGAGAGAACATCGCTGAGATGATAGCAAGATTTATTGCAGAAGGTAAGCCCTGTCATGAGGGCACTTGGTGGTAAACATGCTAACCGGCTAGTTGAATTGTGGGAACCGGTTGAGCTTCATTGTAAATATGGATCAGGAAAAATAACAAATACTAGTGCTGCTTGGGGGGAGGCATCTTTGAGCAAGGGTGCCTACAGGTTAGCAGCTGACATGGGGAAGGGAACCCCCAGTACCTTATGACTTGGAGTCAGCCACCCTTACAAACTTCTAACCCCCTATTTAACAAAAACCAAACAGATCCTATTCTAACATCATTCATGTTGACGGCTGTTTTTCTGTCCCTGGTTTTCTCCCTCCTTTTAGTGTCTGACCTTGAGAAGAACCAGGAGGTGCTGTCGGCTGGTAATCTGTATACATCCATCGAGGAGTTTGCCTCGGTCATCCCAAACCACCTGCTTTTGGGCTCACTTCTGGAGCATCTGTGCTTCGTCTACGAGAGCGACCCCATACGCTCTCGCATGCTCTTCAAAGGTACCCGTGGTCTTTCTTATAGCTCATTAAAGTAATCATGACTAGGGCCCTATATTTATGTTTTGAATTGAATAGACATTTAAGTCTCCTAAATGAATGTCTAATAAAAGGCCCCATGCCTATTATGGAGGAACTACTAACTACTAATAAATAGGCAGTCACAGAGTTACTTGATGACTTGATGAAGTAAATAAAATATATTTATCTGTTTATTGTATGTATGCCCTGTTGAATTATTGCAGTAGGGTATTTATTAGATTATTATTATTTATTATTTATTGTCTTACTTTTTTGGTCAGCCAATTTTAAAATAGCAATAGCTGTGCCAAAATTTATGAAATCTACGATTACATAAAAGATTATTTTTTCTAAATGGACTGACTACATGTTAAAAGTATAACTGCATCTGCACAGAAGGCTTTTCTCCGAGGAGAATATGTTTTTTTAGATTACACTAAAATGGTTCCAGCAAGAGCGCCACAATGTTTTTTTTATCTGATTTGGGTTTTTGAATAACATAATGCCCTGCCCATTTTTAGAAATCAATTGCCGCCCAGCCAAGGTCAAACTGAAATTCATTGCAAAACGCAAACTTGCATATCTGAATGATCTCACGAGGTTACCTCATTTGCCATGGTTTTCATTCTTGATATTCCCAATTCCTTACATTTTCCGGCCTTTTTGCTCTTTGCCCTCCTTTTTACTCTTGTTTAACAGTCATCGGCCAGCGTTTAACCACCATGAACCTCGTCTCACCATTGGCCGTCAGCGATGAGTTCAGCACCGTCAGACTCCAACACAACCGGGCCTTCACTGAGCTGCTCCACGCCGCTAGCTCCTCCCTATTCCCTCAGGTAGGCGGAGCCAGCCCGGACCGCACTGCCAATCAGGCCTATGGCTAATTATTTTACTCTCCTCTAAAACCAGATTTTTTTTAAAAGGTTGACTACTTTATCTAGCAAAACGTTTCAATTCCCAAATAAGGTACTTTCGCAATAAATGGCAAATATGTGCAAAATACAAATGTCTTAAGCCATTGCCTCTTGATCTACTGATGTTAGTATTGACAATGTGTTATGTGCTCATCGTTTCCCAACAGAGTCAGCAGCTTCTAAGTGCAGACGCACTTGTCCTCCCTGCAAGGTATGAGCCACTCTGTCTTTAATATGAATTATATCTTACCAAGTATATTGAGGCAAATTCTTCAAACTACATCTACGACTTCTTATTTTTCTTCCAGGCTGAAAGAGGGTTTATTTCAGGCACAGACGTCACGCTACCTCAGCGAGTTTGAAGAAATTGGTAGACTGGGAAAAGGAGCATATGGCAAGGTTTTCAAGGTACTGTTTCCTAAAACCACTTTTCTAAAAGCAGAACAAACTGAGTATTAAGTGTGAAGTGTAAAAAGCAGTGTGATTGGGAGGCCACGATATTGTTGCCTTTTTACAAATAAAAGGATAGCAGCTAATTTTTCTTTTTTTTGTATCATAACTTTTTTTCTTCCTCGACAACTGAAATGACAGCTGATTCTCATGAATAAACACCAACGATATGGTCGTAATAACGATGATAAACAGCATCAAGTCATGTTCCGGGTTATATCCCCATATAAGGATATCACTAAGTTCACATCACTTGTGTTTCGTAGGTCATAAACAAGCTAGACGGTCAGAGTTACGCCGTGAAGAAGATTCTCATCAAGAACGTCTCAAGGAATGACTGCATGAAGGTGAGGGCAGCTCGAAGGTCACCATGGATTCATCTTTAGTGGTTTATTATTAGTTTTTACGCTAATTGTTATGGTAACCTGTGACCAACCAATGGGGGTCGCTTTCCACCCCCAGGTGCTAAGAGAGGTCAAAATGCTGTCGAGCCTGCAGCATGTCTGCGTGGTGGGCTACCACACGGCTTGGATGGAGCACGTCCAGCCCCCAGCTTGTGAGTGGCCCTCAAACTGTGGCTGTCCATAGTGAGCTATATATAGGGATTATAGCGTTATTATGGTGCTGTACTAGCTGTACTAGCTCCTACTTGTTGAAGTGGGGGTAGGTCGATCACCCCCCAGTTCGATAGTAGGAGGTTCCACTTCGACAGTGGGATGTTCCACTTCGACAGGCATTCCAGTGCACTTTTCTTAGTTGGAGGTAGGATAAGTCCCACGTCCCACTGGTTTGGATGGGCACTGGAACGCACCATTAGTGTTGCTGACTGCAACAATTCATTTGATTGGTCGATATGGTCGTTAGGAGTAGAGTGTGATTTTAAATATTGAGTGAAAAAATATTATTAATATATATATACTATTATACAATAGAACAAATAGTAAACAAACAGCACAAATATTAAAAATTATTTTGCATATTTTTGCAGACCCCAATTCTCATCTGCCTGCGCTGGAATCCCCTGCTCCACAGTTTAGGTAAATATCGTATTGCAAGAGAATAGGTTAAATTCCGACGTCTCTGTCGATACGGTTCTTAAGATCACCCAGAACTCCGCCTCCCTCTTGTCCTCTGCAGCGGCGACGAAAGCCCGGGCTGCAGCAGCAACGGGTCCTCCATCGTCTTCCAGAGCGGCAGCTGGGTCCAGTCGGACCCCGCTTCGCGGGGCAAGGACGCTCCCGGGACGCTCCCACCCATCACAGCCCTGCTCCCCTCCTCCTCCTCGTGTCCCAAGCTGGTGCGGCGCCTCCCGGAGAGCTACGTGCCGTGCGTTTTCCTGGGTCAGAAGGCAGCGGCGGCGGTGGCGGCTAAGGCCTGCCCCGCGCTGGCCTGGGACGGCTCGGCTCTGGAGAGGGATGATTGGTCGGGCTCCAGTGGGACGGACCGCCAGCCGGAGCCCGGCGTGGACCCGGCGGGGCAGCAGCCTGACGATAAGATATGGCTCAAGGAGGTATGGAAGTCCACATTGATCTGTGTGTGAGGTATTGTGCACGCAAACATAACTAAGTGCAGATACAGAGTTACATCAAGGTTTTAAACTCTGGTGCTGTTAAATAAACCCAATATTCAAATAGAGCCATAACTCCATAATGTCAGAATTAAAACACAGTTGTGACATTTTGGGCACTTTCATTTTGAAGTATATTTATATATATATATATATATATATATATATATATATATATATTATATTTATATATTATAGATAAATGTAATGAAATATATATATCATATAATATGGAAATATTTTATAATTTATCTGTTCCCCAAATGCATAAAAAACAAATTAGAGAAACAATTTGGTATTGTGAGGAGGAACTTTCTTCTCCGTTCCTCAAAAAAAAGTAGAAAGTATTTTCTTTTATTTCCGGATTCATGTGGAGGCGTGTGTGTTTGTGTGTAGGTACAGTTCCACCTGATGCTCTACATACAGATGCAGCTCTGTGAGCGATCCCTGAAGGACTGGATATCGGAAAGGAATTCTCGGCCTTCAGAGGAGCTCTCCTCAAAATGTAAATCACGGGCACAAATACCTCAAGTCACTCACTCACTCACTCACTCATACACTCACTCGCTCTCGCACTCATCCATGACCCACTTTTTCAGGCACAAAAGAATTGAGTTGGTACAGAAGCATGTTTTAATTGTTTGTGTGTGTGTCTGTGTGTGTGTGTGTGTGTGCGTGTGTGGTTTTGCATCCCCAGGTCCCTATGCCTTGGTGGATGTGGAACACACACTCTGCTTGCTTCGGAAAACACTGGAAGGTGTGGAATACATTCACTCCAAGGGAATGATGCACAGAGACCTCAAGGTAACACTCTCCCTGGAAATAACCCCCCTCCTAAAAAGACGACAAGTAAAGTTGCGGTGGAAAGTCAGACGTGTGCGTTCATCCATGTGCACAGCGGTGGCGGCTCAGTAGGCAATGGTTTTTCATAGCAGTTCTTTAGTGGTTAGGTTGTCGCCCAGCTATCCAAGGCACTCGCCGTCGTCCTCCTCCATGCTGAACGAGACGTCGCCGGGAGCGTCCCAGCGGTTGAATACAAAATCGAAAATCGCGTCGGGCAGGACGTCCCTCAGCTGCTCTCTGCCGGCGTGCGCAGGGCTCAGGTACACCCGGTTCTTGCACAGGTCCTTGAGGCTCTTGGGCCGCCGGCTTAGAGCCAGGAGGCGGTCTCTCTGCGCGGCGTAGCACGGCCTCATCAGCACGGCGGGCAGGCGTCCGCTGCCGTCCCGCACGGAGAGGCCCGACGGTCGGGTCAGGCAGAGGAGCTTTGACAGCAGGCTCCCCGCCCGCCGCACGTTCACCGGGCGGTCCAGGAACAGGAGGAGGCAGCCCTCGCCCGCGCCGGTCCTCCGGTTGAGGTCGGCGCCGTGCGACAGCAGCACGTCCACCAGCTCCTCCTGGCCGTAGACGCAGGCCTCCTGCAGGGGCGTCAGGTCGGCTCGGTTGGCCACCTCGGGGTCGGCCCTGTGACGCAGGAGCTCCGCGACACAGCCCAGGCCGGTGGACGCCGGGCCTCGGTGGTCCCGTACGGCTACAGCCGTGGTGGCCAAGTGCAAGGGGGTGTTCCCTGTCCATCTGCTTACCTGGATTATGGAGCAGAAGACAAAATAAAATGGATTTGTGGTTCATGGACAGCCGTTCTCCCCATCTTGGTGATTTTCTGTTGGGAAAGAGATTTCACAGCCATATCTCTGGCTGTGGAGAGGAGAGAGGTATCTAATACCTCTCCAATCTTTCTTTGGAAACCATTTTCAGAATATATATATATATATATTTGTTTTTTTTACTTAGCTTGTCATCCAATACATGGTGACGGGTTATTTCTACATTGTTGGCATCAGCCACAGATTGTAGGTTTAAAGGTCCAAATTTTTTTACCCACGGTAATATTAGCTTAACTTACCACACGTGGTGGTCAAATATAAGTCATTTTTCAGTTACAAGTCCTGCAAAGTGAGATTTAAAGGATCTAAAACATACAGCGTTGATGTCCGCTCCCAGCTTAATGAGGCTAGATGCGATGTCTTTCTGGAGAGTTCCGCTGGCCACGTGCAGCGGGGTCATCCCACTACTGTCCTCTGCGTTGACATCAGCGCCGTAGCTGGCCAGGATGGCTACTGCAGGCAGCACCCCATAGCGAACAGCCAGGTGGAGGGCAGTCTGACTGCTACTGTCGCCACTCTGTAGAAACGGGACCAAAACTGCATTTAAAAAGCAATTACAATATTTCTGTAATATTTGAAATGAATCGACAAAGTTGTACCCTAGCGTTGATGTTGACGCCCTGATCACAGAGTCTGCAGAGGCAGAGCTCATCCTGGGCAAAAACGTCACTCAGGGTAGTCTTGAATCCAGGATTTGGTTTGGGACAAATTCTAAGGTGATGGCCCCAAGTTAAAATCGCAGAGTGCAGGGCGGTGTATCCTTCACTGTCTCTTATGGGGAGTGAGAGAGAGAAATGCATAGCATCATAGTCTGGAGGTCAACAAAGCCTCTTTGCTTTTTGTCTCAGAGAGCACTAAAAAGCATTTTTTTGTCACGTGTCTCTCAATAATAATTTGTCATAAATAATCTATGTCATAAATAATCACACATGTGTGATCTATGAATGTAGGTTACTAGGGCATGCCGTCATTTAACAATTGTGGTGCTACTATTTTTTTATTTTCCAAACGTTGAAGGTCGGCCCTGGCTTGCAGCAGAATCTAAAGTTGCTCCACGTTCTTAGCAGATACAGCTGCATGCAGCGGTGTAATAGCACGCTCCTGAGGAGAGCGCAGGTTGAAACATGCTAGTCATTGAGATGTCTGCTTAGAAAGAATTCAAAATCGTATGACTTGCCATAATGTTGGCAAAGTTGTATTTTCTCTTGGTTTAGCATCAGTAGTTTCCTGCTAGCGCAAGTACTATTTATTAATGTATATTTATAGTCTTTAACTGCAGCTATCAAACAATGTACATTATCATTATTTTTTTATTATTCTGATGTAAGTCCCATATTGTCCATGATTTTTTTTGTTAATATAATTTGTGTTTGAAATTGTAAATAATCATACTTGAAGAAAATACTTTTGTTTTTCTTCATAAAGAAATACATTATTTCATAACTAATGTTTTGTCATTAGTTATTAAATTAATGACAAAACAAGTCTCTTGTTTTCTCATTAGTTTAATAAAGTTTTGGTTTCCTCTTAAAGACCAAGCCATACTTTTTTTTACCTTTCTGAAGACCGGTCTGGATCCTCGTCCCTAATTGATATGCTGACAAGGGTACCATGTCCCGGGGTAAAAGAGTAGCCGTTGCGTTGCATGTCTTGGGCCATTGTTTAATGGCGTAGAAATAACGATCATCTCCGGGTTTCTCTCCGGCTGTTGGTTCGTACCAGGCCTGCCTCAGCAAGGAAATCATTCAGCCATAAGTCACATTCAGCGTCTGCTTGTCATCTCTGAAATATCCGGTTGTGGGCGTAAGTGTAACACGATCAAAAAAGTTATCAGTTGCGACAAATGCATCACGTGTTAGACTTCTGCATTTAAAAACCACAGCAGTGTTAAACCACAACCACCCCGGGAAAAAACTCATCTAGAAAACAACACAAATAGACAAGCGGAGAAGTAAGCCTTGAGAGCGCTCTTCAAAAATGCAAATTAGCATAGCTCGTCCAACTGGTTGGCGTGAGAGAAAGGGACTGATCTTAAGATTCTTGTCAACAAAGAGATAGGTACCGGCTGTCCGGCATTTTTTTATTGATGACATGATTGAAATCGCTGCCAGTATTGATCGGTATTGTTTACAGGGGGGAAAAGAAAGACAATGTGTTCTTCAGAAATGGAAATTACAAACTATGATTGTCCTAAGTTACAAAAAAATAAATAAATGAACACAATAAAGTATAAAGAAAAAGTATTGTATACAGATGTGTCCAGGTAATCTTAATCACGAGTTTTGAAATATCGTAAATTGCATTATTAACGCTTCTTTTTTTTATGGTACGTTTTGTGTCTGCATTCCAGTCTGACATGTACAGCATAGGTGTGTTGGCCCTGGAGCTGTTACAACCCTTTGGGACAGAGATGGAGCGAGTGCGCACCCTGGAGAACCTTCGAGAAGGAAGTCCAGCAACTCTCTCAATTGTAATCAGCGTAAAATATTCCTAATGACAAAACAAGTCTCTTGTTTTCTCATTAGTTTAATAAAGTTTTGGTTTCCTCTTAAAGACCAAGCCATACTTTTTTTAACTTTCTGAAGACCGGTCTGGATCCTCGTTCCTTATTTATATGCCGACAAGGGTACCATGTCCCGGGGTAAAAGAGTAGCCGTTGCGTTGCATGTCTTGGGCCATTGTTTAATGGCGTAGAAATAACGATCATCTCCGGGTTTCTCTCCGGCTGTTGGTTCGTACCAGGCCTGCCTCAGCAAGGAAATCATTCAGCCATGAGTCACATTCAGCGTCTGAGGCCACAGGTTGTAAGCGCAAGGTATAACACAATGCAGAGAGGTTTCTCTGGTTTTAAGAACATATCCCGTCATGAAAGGATACAAATTTAAAAGGGCAGTTTTTTATTTTTGAAGAGCGCTCTCAATGCTTACCTCTCCGCTTGTCTATTTGTGTTGTTTTCTAGATGAGTTTTTTTCCGGGGTGGTTGTGGTTTAACACTGCTGTGGTTTTTAAATGCAGAAGTCTATCACGTGATGCATTTGTCGCAACTGATAACTTTTACACTTACGCCCACAATCGGATATTTCAGAGATGACAAGCAGCCAAATAGTTATAGCATGACCATATAAAATGACAGATTAGAGGCCTCATGTGAACTACAATTCTGAACATGACAATATGGCACATTTCAGGGATTTCAAGTAGCCAAGTAGTTGGACATGAACCTATGTCATGATGAAGATAATAAAGATTCCCTAACCTCTTCAGAAAAAAAATATTGTGACCTGGAATGTGAAATGGTTCCATCTGCATGAATATACAGGATACTTGTATCCACTGAGATGGTTTGGTTCATGTGTTGGTTCGACATTGCGATTCACTTCTGCATATTATAGGACATTCATTAGAACTCAGTGCTGTCAAGTGGAAATGAGACAGCTTGGTCTCACTGATTACAGTTATTTTGAAATTGCATTTTTTTTTTTTTTAAATGTACATTTACTTGTGAATGTTTTTTTTCTTTTTATTGCAAATATTAGGATCTCATCTGCGTAGTAGAGATGCATTACTTTAAGATAATTATATTTTATTTTACAGCCACCGAATATCTTCCTTCATGGTCAAGACAGTCAAGTCAGGATTGGAGACTTTGGTCTGGCCTGCAAGGATATATTGGTGAATGATCAGGATCCATTGCCGTCTGCCTCCAACATTAATGGTAAATACTACTTATCTAGCTCTTACCGTGATGCATTTTGTCGTTTTTTGTACGTTTAGTATTATACATGTTGATTATATTGTTTTCCATGAACATATTAATGTTTCCCCATTAGTAGTGTTTTGTGTCTATTTGTAGGGCGTCTTTGTAACCTCTTGACATTACCAGTAGATGGCAATGTTTTCGTTCAACATAAATATTTTTCTCATTTATTTTTACAGGTTCTCAGCATACAGCAGGTGTGGGCACATTTGTGTACGCTGCCCCAGAGCAACTAGAGGGCTCTTACTACGATTCAAAGGTAAATGTATTCTCAATCTGAGCTTTGCTCAGATCCTTAGCACATCCTTTAGCACCCAGAGATTTTAGGAATTCAAAGATCTCAGTCACATTGTTCTGTTGCTCTGCCTGGCTGTGCAACTTTGTGATGCAAATTAGCATAGCTCGGCCAACTGGTTGGCGTGAGAGAAAGGGACTGATCTTAAGATTCTTGTCAACAAAAAGATAGGTACCGGCTGCTATTTTTTTATTGATGACATGATTGAAATCGCTGCCAGTATTGATCGGTATTGTTTACAGGGGGAAAAATAAAAGAAAGACATTGTGTTCTTCAGAAATGGAAATTACAAACTATGATTGTCCTAAGTTACAAAAAATTAAATAAATGAACACAATAAAGTATAAAGAAAAAGTATTGTATACAGATGTGTCCAGGTAATCTTAATCACGAGTTTTGAAATATCGTAAATTGCATTATTAACGCTTCTTTTTTTTATGGTACGTTTTGTGTCTGCATTCCAGTCGGACATGTACAGCATAGGTGTGTTGGCCCTGGAGCTGTTTCAACCCTTTGGGACAGAGATGGAGCGAGTGCGCACCCTGGAGAACCTTCGAGAAGGAACAGTCCCCGACTCCTTCAGCTATCGGTGGCCAATCCTGGCCAAGTACGTCACGCAGCTAACCAGCAAGGACCCTGGCGTCCGGCCCACCGCCAGCCAGCTCCTGCAAAGCGAACTCTTCAACAGTAAAGACGTGGTATGTATTGAGAGGTTGGAGGGAATAGGCCAAGCAGACACATTGGTTGGTTGGGTAAACCTTGCAGACTCCTAATGTAAACAAAAAAAAACGTTATTGTATTGTAAGTTTACCCACCCAACTAACAAACATGGCCACTAGGTAATTAGGTGTATGGTGGATACAAACAAGTCCAGCAACTCTCTCAGCGTAAAATATTCCTATTGCTTCAAATGGAACGAAGTTACATATCATTATTTATCACTTCAAAAGGTATTTGAAGCAAGTAGGACTTCACTTGATTTCATTGAATACACTTAATTAATATCCATCGGGAATGTCAGTGTTAAAACAGTAAGAACTTTAAAGGTACTGTGTGTAGGATTCGGCAGCATCTAGCGGTGAGGTTGTAAACTGTGAACGACCATTCCCTTTCAAATGTTGTGGGAGAGGCTTCATGGCCTGTACTGTTCCAAAGTGAAGTGATTGTCTATGACAGCATCAATTACCCAAGTGTCAAGTGATGAGATTCCTTGATAGACTTATCAATTATAGTAAGTTATTAAGTAATATTGCAATGATGCTAAACAGATTTAAACGCGTCCTCTCAGTAGCCGTTTGTCCGTTCTTGGCTGGTGTAGAAACATGGCGAGCTCCATGGGGAGGCTGTAGCTTTCCCATGCTGAAGCTTTTCCCAAAGCTGTATCTTTCCCAAAAAAAAGGTTATTATTTATTCATTATAAGATAACAAAACGGAACCAAAATCTTATTTTCAGGGGATTACACACTAACATACTTGAATCAGACATGAATATTATATTTAATTTCTGCAACGTCCGTTCCGCTAAAAGCACCAAATACTACACACTGTGGCTATAAAAAATCTACAGTGCTACCCAACCCTGAATGATATAATTCAACTCTGGGGTTTCCAATCCCAGTACAAGTTTGTAACTCAAATCTTTGTCTAGGTGATACATGGGCTTCAACGGCGGGTGGAGGAGCAGAAAGAGGAGATCAGTGTGCTCCGGAGACAAATCAGTGCGCTCCAGATCTCACAAAGCTCTCCTGGTGGTTCTGACAATAACACTGGACATTGAGAAACAACCTTGACTCAACAGACAATTCAAAGTATATTTATTTATGGCTCAACATGTTCAGCTACCTGGACCTTGCATTCATTCAGAATTGGTGGTGAAAAACACCCTACATGACTGTGTGTGTGTGTGTGTGTGTGTGTGTGTGTGTGTGTGTGTGTGTGTGTGTGTGTGTGTGTGTGTGTGTGTGTGTGTGTGTGTGTGTGTGTGTGTGTGTGTGTGTGTGTGTGTGTGTGTGTGTGTGTGTGGGGAAAATGCTTAATCTTACCTAGTAAGATAGGTATAATGGTTTTAGCTTTATAATAAAACCCTTATCCAATTCTCATGTGGTGTTGTTGGGGGGGAAAGTAGCCAAATGAATGTATGCATGTCGTAAAGAAAGATATAACGCAGTGATAGCAATTCATATGATGGTGATGGGGCATAATCTCAAGGAATGTTGTGTATAAGTGGCTGGATTCTTGTGTGCTTACAAAGTGAATAATCAAAATTAAGAATTTTATTTTTGAAGATCAATACTTCCTAATATGTATAGTTTGTATGTTTTTTCACGAGATTATACATGGGGAGATCTGGCGACTGGATACATCAGTCAAGTCCAGTGAGGGATGTATTCTTCTGCATACGCCTGTAATGAATAAAATAACCCGAAATGTGTTTTACATAACGCAAGTGACACAGTGTACCGGGAACTGAACCGAAAGAACACAGTATCTCTGCGCACGTTCGTGACGGTAAATTAAGCCAATCAGAAATCGTCTTTTATCGCAGACACCCGGATGTACCCGTGGGGCAACTGTCTACGTCATTGTTCACCGCCGGACGCCCGCTCGAAATAAGGGAATGGATTTACAACGACTATCAACACGTTTATAAAATGCGATAGGTGAGTTTATTTAAGTTTCCACCAGAGACCGATAGTAACGTAATGCAAATGTGTTATTGTAGAGTGCTCTGCGCGTTCAGATTGGCTGTGGTTGCCTTTCACCGGCTACCAGTCACTGAGTGTCATGTCGGAGGGAGCAGCGCAGCGAGCGCCACACAACACACCGGCGACGAGCCCCTCCTTGTGGAGGCTACTCATTCCGCACCGTACCACCCCTTCATCCACGCTATTCTGGCATTCAGTGTTATTTTCTTAAGGAAGCGGTCACCATGTCATCGTGTTATTGTATCACATCGGGTACGGTCCGGTAGCTTCGCTCCGTGGCGTAGTAACAGCACTTCACATTGCACAATGGCAAGGTTAGCTCTGCCCCCACCGCCGCGCTAGCATTGTTCGCCGTTACCATGGTGTTTGTGGCAACGCACACAGCACACCTCGCCTACTCAGTTGCGACCAAAACACCAGAAGGTACACTTGAACACCCCCCTCCTTGTCTGTGCAGCGCCAGGGCAATGATTCTTTCATTATGTATGAATAATTCACAGCGTTGCGTGCCGAGGCCTAAGGGAAGTAGCTAGCTGTGAAGCCCTAGTAGCCGATGTGGGCCAGTCTGCTACGGCAGGTGGGAGGGGACAGCTGCCGTAAAGGGGAGGCTGTTCAAAGCACTGCCGGATGCTGCACAAGCAGGGCCGCTGTTCTAGGACCCTCGTTTTTCAATGCCTTCAGGAAGCGTTTTTTTGTTGGAAGCACAATACAAAGCTAACCTAATGCCTAACTATATCGAAAAATACATGAACTTAACCATGTATAACCTAATTCCTTGACCTAACCATCTCTATCCTAAACGTAACGAGCTCTAGCATAATACCTAAACCAAACCAGCTCAAATGCGTTTTAATGGGACCCATTACCGTAACATATTTTTCAACGCCATCATAAGAATAAATAATTCGCCTTCGCGTGCGCCTTTAAGTCATAGAAACCTAAACCATAAAACAAGGGTCCTATAAATGCGGTCCTGAAACTGCAGCGTCGGATTTTGCAGGGACATAGTATTGGACGTTAATGTTTTTCTCTCTCCGGCATACTACTGCAATTGGATTACAAACCGAAATCCAACGTTGCTCCTTGGATAGTGTGAAAGCAAACATTTTTATGTTACGTTGTTTTAAGGGGTATTTAAATGTAGTACAATTATCTTACATTGGCACGTATTAGTTTGTCAGCAGTAGTGGTCAACTCTGCTGTGCTTGTTCATTTTCCTGTATTTTGGGGGGATTTTTTATTCTTAATCAAGTATCCAAATCATGTATGCTACATTATCAACAGTTAATTATTGATAGGTTAATGATTGAATGTCCTATAAACTTGGTCATTCTCCGGCCTTGTTTTTAACACCAACGTTTGAAAGTGAAACTGTTCTGCTCAGTTACGCAAATTAAAAGCGAAAAACATGTCTTCTTTTGCATCTTCAGACATGTCAATCATTCCAAACTGTAAAACTCAATTTTATACTGTACAGTATCATAGCGATTGTTCCTTGTCTTAAAGTCCATTAAACCATATTAATATTTCTGCTTCTATATTTCTCTTCCCCCTTCCAGCGATGAACAATGACCATAGTTGACAGGTCCTCAGAGAAGTCTGACCTTGAGTCAGTCGGGGTCAAGCACGCCGCCTTCACAAGTGGAGACGTGGGGATGGACGGCAGCTGTTCCAGCAGCTGGGGAGTCGGCCCCGCCATGCCCGGTGACTCCCCAAGGGGCAAGGCCACGGTGGGCTGCCGGGGCCCAACGCCGGGGGCCACGGTCTTCAGCAACAGCCCCCACTCCATGGAGCGGCCTAAGGAGCCGGGTAAGTCTTAAGAGCTGGGTGGTGCCCGCAGCCGTACCACGGCCATGCATGTTGATTATAAATACAATATAAATGTCATGTCAAACTTGTTGAATAACAGATGGAAATATGCAAATTGACTCAACTCAATATGTCTACGACGATGTTGAGTTCCATTGCGACTCTTTCACCGGATCAGTCTTGTCATCTACAGCTGGCAAGCTGGGCGATCTCTAATGCGTCTTGGCTTTGAGGTGTTGTGTTTATTATTTGGCTTTTTGTGTTTTGAAGTTGTGACAGTGATGTTGGCTATCAGTCCTTCTCATTTTGGTACAGCATTAAAGAGGCACAGGTAACAGACATGCTGAGGCAAGCAGGGTGGCATGGCGTTCCCCTTTTAGAAAGAACATTAAACACAGACAGATGGAGTGATGCGCTACGCAGGACTTATGCACTGTTGTTATGCAGACAGACCTTAGCCCGTAGTAACAGGCTGAACTCATTATCTAATTACCACTCCCAGGCTGACCCTGTTATGTAACCAGGCTGGGCCCTGATTGGAGGACATGGATCAATTGGCCAAATGCATGACCGGAAAGGAGTTTTGATTCTACACGTTTGCACTCTCCCCCGGGTTGATTGCTTTATATCAGGGGACTAACAAAATGATTTTTAGCAGGATATTATTAGGAACTACCTTATTTCCACCCCAATGGGTATTCCTGTTCTTGGATTAGGCAGTGCTTTGCCACAGTCTACTTGTTCAACATGCGTGATGTATGGGACTTCACTTCATCTGAGGCAGCTGTCATCCTGCCGCCGCCGCCGCCGCCGCTGCTAGGCCGTCAACAAGGCAGCATTCATGCGTTGCTTGCTCTGCGTGTAAAGCGACGGATCTGACAATGGCGCGGGTGTCTGTCTGCGGTTGTTGCGGCTGCGTGCAGTGGTGATGACCGGTGGGGATGGCATCGCCCTGCCCCAGAAGGTCCTCTTCCCCCCCGAGCGCCTCAGCCTGCGGTGGAGCCAGGCGCAGCGAGTGGGCGCGGGGCTCCAGAACATGGGCAACACCTGCTTCCTCAACGCAGCGCTGCAGTGTCTGTCCTACACCCCGCCGCTGGCCAACTACATGCTGACCCAGGAGCATTCAAAGACATGTAAGTGGACCGTACTCAGTCCCTCCTGGGGGGCCTCCCCAAACTCTTTCTGGTGTCGGGGGGGGTGTAGAGACCCATAGGAGGCTAGAGAAAAGCAGGATAAGAGGTGGGATGTACTTTATTAATCCAAGACTGGAAAGTGGGGTTAGTTTGACTGGTTGTGATTATTGTTATGCCTCTCTGTCTCGAGAGACATGTTTACTTCTCTGCTATATCTAGAGACATGTTCTCTGTACTCTGTGTTATTTATTCATTTGATTTTAATACTCTTTTTCCCTTTCCTGTGGTAGGCCATGAGCCCGGGTTCTGTATGATGTGCACCATGCAAAACCACATCATACAGGCCTTTGCCAATACTGGAAACGTCATCAAGCCTATCGTGGTCCTCAACGAGCTGAAAAGTACGGTTTGTTGTTTTGCAGGACACTTGCATGCCACAGCTTTATTAATTATTTACATCTAAAAACAAGAAAGAATATCCTTGCCAAATGTATTTGGGTCGTTATTGTATATTTTCTGTTCTAGTCATCTCAACCACTCTCCAAGTTGCTGTAAATCCCGACTTGTTTCCAAACCCAAGTGGATAGTTCTCCTCACAGTGGGCGTGACTCTAACGTTGTGTGCTCTTGGCAGGGATTGCTAAGCACTTTCGCTACGGGAGTCAGGAGGATGCTCATGAGTTCCTGCGCTATACAGTGGATGCTATGCAAAAGTCCTGCCTGCCTGGAACAAAGTACGTACTTTCATGCAAACATAAAGTGTGGGGACATGACAGTTTGAATATACTTTCGGTTGCATTTTTTAACGACTCCAATGGGAGGCATATGTTCAACCTGTTTCTGACTGTGCCCATATTGAAACCTTGTCGATCCCTACATATGAGGGCAGATTATTGATTCTGCCCTAACTGGTTTGTTATAGTACTGGGCGGATTTGACGAGGCCAGAGGTTACTATTGTAATTGTTGTTGTCTTTGTGGAGATCTGCAATGATTTATGTTTGACTCACCCTCTCTTGAGGTGTACACTGTTGAGGTGTAAAGTTGGGCATTTGTAGCAGTGTTTGTAGTTTTAGTGGTGCCTTAACGATTACTCCCACATCGTAAAACTCTTCTGCCATGTTACTGCATAATTAAAGCAAGACATTTAAATAAACCTTTAACAAATGTAATGAATGGGTCTATTTTTTCCAAGGTACTCCCAGGTTTGTCATTGCCTCGATAATACTGAGACATACTAATGTCATCAATCTCTTCCAGGCTGGACCGGCAAACACAGGCAACCAGCTTCGTCCATCAAGTCTTTGGAGGGTACTTAAGGTCCAGAGGTGAGCTGTTTGCCAGTACCTTTTCTTCAGTGATAATTAAACAGAGCAGGGCTCCAGAAGAACACTGTGGGTTGATTTTGGGCTGGGTGGCTGCACCACCATAGAGGCTAGTATCAGCGTACGGCTGAGCCTGGTTCTAACCCCAGCAGTGAAGGATGCTGTGGCAAGGGGACTGTCAAATAATGTCTAGTAAATAATATTAAAAGCATTCATACAGAAAGGCTATAAATATATATAATTGTTTTTATGATCTAGTCATTGGCAGCCAGGCACTAACGGAACACCCCGGCTTTTTCTTTCCTCCACAGTGAAATGTTTAAACTGTAAAGCAGTCTCTGACACGTTTGACCCTTTCTTGGACATTACTCTGGAGATCAAGGTATGCCATTGAGCTCTAAAACCCGGTTCTCTGCCAACCATGCAATGGATCTATACTGTATCTGTTTGTGTTGGACACTTGTGTTTATATTCCCCTGTGTTCTCTCCCCGCAGACCGCTCCCAGTGTGGGCAAGGCCCTGGAGCAGTTTGTCAAGCCGGAACAGCTTGAAGGGGAGAATGCCTACAAATGCACCAAGTAAGCCACCAACCAGTCCTTCCATCCGCTCTTCCATCTTTCCCTCCACGACACATTCTCTCTTAGGAGCAGAGACAGACGTCCGGTCTTAACATGTTCTTTGACGCGTTTGTCTTTCAGGTGCAAGAAGATGGTCACGGCCTCCAAGAGATTCACCATCCACCGCAGCTCCAACGTGCTCACCATCTCACTCAAGCGCTTCGCCAACTTCAGCGGAGGAAAAATCACCAAGGTGGGCGCCCGTCGTGAAATCCCACACCTGGCTGTGGACGAGGTGGCGTTTGACCGCCGTCTGTATGGCCCTTAACACGAGTGAGGGCGAGTGTCTCTAAGCGCGTGTTTTTCTTCTCGTTCTCCAGGACGTGAGGTACCCAGAGTACCTTGACATGCGGCCCTTCATGTCCCAGAGCCAGGGCGAGCCGCAGGTGTACGGTCTGTACGCCGTGCTGGTCCATTCTGGCTTCAGCTGCCACGCAGGACACTACTTCTGCTACATTAAGGTATTGAGGCCCTTTTGCTTTCTTTTTTATTGAGAGGTGATAATGCATGCTAAAGTTCTTTCTGTTAAGCAGTCTTTATAAATTGTATGAGGGATGCCTACATTGATCGGTTTGGATTTAAATGTTGCTTTGTCAAATCGAATAGAAAGTTATAAATGTCCATCAAGTGAGATTCATAAGATAAAGTCGGTGTTGTCGGCCAAATACCTTGTCAACATTGTCTAGATGTGGTGTTAAGATTTTATATAGTGTGTGTGTGTGTGTGTGTGTGTGTGTGTGTGTGTGTGTGTGTGTTTTTATCCTCTGGATAAAAAACAAGTGGTCAGCAAAATAAAAAATATGGTGGTGTTTTTGCACTTGGAAATGGTGAATCGCGTGTTTAGCCTTCACTCAGATGTATACTCAATCTTGCATGCAAGTCTCTTAAAATAAACACAAGAAAAAATAAAAACATTTGTTGCATGCAAATAATTCTAAAGAGGTCTACTCTCCGTGGGCAGCCACGCCTTCTCCAGTGAACCAAGACAGCAACGCTCTGTGACGACCGGGGATTTTACCCCCTCGGTTTTAAACGGGCATGGCAGTGAAATTGCCGGGCGTGCCAAGCCGTGATCGAACCGGCTGGGCTGTGTAAAAAGTGTGTGTGTGTGTGTGTGTGTGTGTGTGTGTGTGGGGTACTGCAGCTAACCTTACTACCCTCCTCTCTCCTGTCATCACAGGCCAGCAACGGTCAATGGTATCAGATGAACGACTCCTCCGTGTCCATCAGTGACATCCGATCGGTGCTGAACCAGCAGGCCTACATCCTGTTCTACGTCAGGTGAGCACGTCCTGGCCAACCGGCTGACGCGCCCTCGTACAGGGACAAAGGATTACAGTATTTAACGTGTGTCAGACATGTTCCCTGCAGGGTACTTCAGGGGGGAACAACCGCGTTGATTGCGCCGTGGCTGGATGGGATTTCATATCCTTGCTTCATCTATAACGTTGACAGTGAACCGGTTGGCACGTACAGGCCCTGGCTCTGACCCGGGTGTCTGTGGTCTGTGCTCCCCAGGTCCGGCGAGGCTAAGAGCGGAGGGGAATACGCCCATGCGACCGTGGGTAACCCCGGCCAGTCCTCCCCGCGCCCGGTGGTCCTACCGCGCATCAACACCGCCCCCCGGCACACGTCCACAGGCTTCATCGGCCCGCAGCTGCCGCCGCACATGGCCAAGGTACCGCCGGCCCCTCACTGTGCGGTGTTGCTCAGGAATTGTGTACGACCAGAAGGTCAGGTGAACCTGTATAATCCGATGCATCACCACGTGTAATCGTTAAATGTGCTCCTCAGAACTCCCTCCACCTCAATGGCAACGGACCGCTGAGGGAGTACCCGTCGAGCTCCAAACTAATCACCAGCAGCGGTGGCATGGGGAAACCCGCCCACTGCCCATCCGCCTCCTCCTCTTCCTCCTCCTCCTCCTCCTCCTCCTCCTCGACATCCTCCCACACGCTGACCCGGCCCTCGGTGATCCCTGACTCGGACAAGAGGCAGAAGCTCTCCTTCGTCATCGGCCAAGTCAAGCAGGCCCGCCCCTCCTCGTCCATCTACGGCCAGCCGGCCTCCTCCTCCTCCTCCTCCTCCTCCTCCTCCTCTTCCTCTTCCTCGGCGCAGCCTACCTCAGACGCCCCCCGCTCGGACCTCCACTTTGTCCCGCGGCAGCTCCACCACGCCAACGGCGCGTCGTCGGGCAACGGCGACTACCACCACCGCCGCGGCAACGGCAGCGGCCCGGCGTCTTTCCTCGTGCCCTACGACCACGAGTCGTCCGAGGAGTCGGACCAGGAGACGGCCGCGGCGGCGCTGGAGAACGGCGGCGGCGGCATGGCCCAGGCCCGCCTCAACGGGAGGAGCGGGGCGGGGCACGCCGTCTACGGGCCGGCGCCGCGGCCCACCAACGGGGAGGCGGGGGCGCCGCACCACAACGGGCAGACCAACGGCGTGGCCAAACCCGGCCACAACGGGCACCACAACGGACACCCGAAGGTCAACGGGAACGGCGACGCCCCGCACACGGTAGCGTTGGCGTGCTTTGATGGCGGATGTTTAGGGCAGGGTCTCCTAGGTTACGGGTCTTACTGTGGAGGTGTGGTCGTAGCCTGAATGGAATTGTGAGATGTGTCGTGTTTTGTGTGCTTCAGACCAAAGCCGTGAATGAGGGCAGATCGTCCCATGCGACAACCAACGGCTCGACGTCCGACCACAGTCCGCCAAGGTGAGATCACCCACGACCCTCTTCCGTGACTGGACTAATGGAGGGTTTTCCACTGCTGCCTATAAGCCAGGCACCGCGCCTTTTCAAAGTATATAGCTGTTAAAAGAATTATGATGACTGTGCACTTCTGTTCATGGCATCTTCTGCTAATTTGACAGAACATACAGCCTACTTTAGCCTAATTGCCTTTACTTTGGGGTAATATAGTATACCGTTATTAATACATTACATTGAAACTGAACCGTGGCTGGCCTCAGAGATGGAGAGCCCCTTCTTTCTCATTATGCACCGTATTCACAGCCGATCATCCATCCTCATACCATGAGGTTCCTATCGATTAAGAGTTCACACATATTCAAAAACCATGTGAATGACGCATATTGGCGTATAAAACGGCGAGAATACGCTACCGACGTGCACCTACACGAGCAGGCATGCGGGTAATCCCTGCCTTGTTGTTGTGTACATACCCTAAAGCACATAAACTTTATAATGGAAAACCAAAGTCCACAATCAGTGCTCCGCAGTAAAGCAATTTAAAGCAGGGTGTCTATTGCCAGGATCTAGCAGGTAGTCCAAGTAACCGCGGGTGATAACTGCAGGGTTAGGGTTGGCATTAATATAATTAGTTAATATGTAAGCGTAATGTAATTGCTGTAAGCCTATTTAAGGTGCTGTAGGTAAGATCTATACCAATATGATCAAAGTGCTATTATTTGAGTGAAATGTGTTGTGAAATGCCATAGCCATCAGTCAGCTAAATTAGTGAGTGATATGTGTGAATATCTGTTTCTTGACTGCTGTATGATAAAATGTAGCTTCATGACCGCTCCCCCCCCTAATTTCTGACCAATCAGGGCATCTCTTCTCTTCTCTAATTGGTTTGGAGAATCCATCTTCTCAATCACATGCTCTCACACAGCGTTAACATAGCTTCACCAAAGGTGCGTGAATGCAACACTTTACAACGGCAGAGAAACATAGGGAGGGAGGGATTGCTTATTTTGGTTGTTTATTTAAAAAGTCATGCCCGCTTTTGCTCTGGTTTTCCTCCTCTGAATTATTGCCTACAGCAGCCTCTTTATCCTGTTTTTATACAACATTTATAATGCACAGGTTTATTATTTTTAAAATCCATGATTGTTTGACAGAGAGAATCTGAGTCGCCTCAGAACAATGATTCCACTGTTCACATTTTGGCTGCAGCACATTCCCCTCCACTTAACTTCATTGGCCAGAAACCGCGGTAATGTCCTCCGACTGTCTAACTGTTGTCTTTCACTTGACTCTCCAGCCAAGAGAGCCATAGCGCTGCCCCTGCCACCACCGCCACCGCCACCCAGGGAAACTCTTCTCGGACCCCGGCGGCCGCCTGTGAAAGCCAGCCCCCCGCGCCGCTGGACCCCACGCCCAAACATACAGCAGCCTCCGACGCTGGCCCTCCGTCTGCAGCCCCCGGGGCCCGGGGCCACGCACCGGCTCCCAGGTCCTCCGCTGCCTCCTCCTCCCTCTCCTCCGCATCCTCTTCCTCCTCCTCGTCCTCTTCCTCCACACACCAGGAGACTCCTCCCTCGGAGTTACCTGCTCCTCCTCCTCCTCCTCCTCCTCCTCCGGCGGCGGCGACCCCGGGGCCCGCCGCGGCCCCACACAGGGTGGGCAGCGGAGCGGGGAAAGAGCAGCAGCAGCAGCCAGGGCCACCGCCGACCAACGGCCAGGCCCCGAGCCCCGCTGGGAGGCCCGAGGGCGCTGAGCCCCAGAACCCAGCCAAGGCCGGCCCCAGAGGCGAGGAGAGGGACCGCCGTGGTTCCCGGGACAGGGAGCGGGACCGGAGGTACTCGTCGGACCGGGGAGGGCGGGACTGGGACCGCCGCGGCCGCAGCCGGGAGAGGGACTCGGACGGCGACCCCCGCTACAAACGGGACCCCCGCAACCCTCATCACCACCACCACCATCACCCCCGGTCCTACCGAGAGCGCTCGCCCGTGCGGGACCGCCACCACCGGGAGCGGGACTGGGAGTGCGAGCGGCGGTGGGAGCGCACGGCGCACCACCCCCGGGAGCGGGACCGCGACCGCTGCTCGCACCACTACCACCGGCAGCGCTCCAGGGGCGAGGAGCGGGACCGGACGGCCCGCGAGGAGCGGGACCGGACGGCCCGCGAGGAGCCACCCCGCCGGAGGAGCCGGGAGGGGAGGAGCCGGGAGGGGAGGAGCCGGGAGGGGAGGAGCCCCTTGCGGGACAGGGAGCGCGACGCCGCGGCCCCCACCAAGACCAGGGCTTCCCCGACGCCGCCTCCCCTCTCTCCTCCCAGACGGGCCCCCAACAGGGAGGGCCCCGAGCGCCGGGGCGACGCGCCTCCTCTGAGCGAGGACAGGGAGGACAGCCGGGAGGCGCAGCGGGCGAAGAAACACAAAAAGAGCAAGAAGAAGAAGAAGTCGAAGGACAAAGAGAGGCACCGGGACAGCGGGTAAGCGCCCGTTGAGTCGACCTGTATTGTTGAGCCCTTCAGTGAACACTTAGGAGGATGTATGAGTGTGACACCGCCTCATTTGTCTCATGTTTGTTTGCCAATGCTTTTGGTAACAAAAACAACCTGTTCCTGTCGGCCCTCAACAGGAACTCTGAGGAGGAGTCCGACAAGGAGGGCCGGTCCTCCAAACACAAGAAGAAGAAGAGGAAGAGGAGGCACGACAGCGACAGCGAGGCGGAGCGTGCCCCCGACGGCCAGCGCAAGGCTCGCAGGGTCGGCGGCGAGGAGGAGAGAGCCGAGGGCGGCAGAAGGCGTTGTCACGGCGATGACGGTCACAGAGGCCATTCGCCGGAGAAGCGACGGCACGCCGGTGAAGGCGCCAATGACTCCCTCGACCGACGGCTCGGGTCTTCGTCGCAGAACCACAACGGACACGCAGGTACGACCGCCACGCTGAGCTGAACTGAACACGCAGCCGTCACACTCATCCAACTGCTTTACTCAGAAATCTGAAAATGTTTTTTTTAGGTAAATGACACAAAATAAAATCACACTTTGCATAATTTGTAGTTATAAATCATGTCCATTTATCATCCACTTTTGGTATTGTGTAATTGATTTGATTGTAGCAATTGATGAATGGTTTTTAATGTCATTCGTTTTTTAAAGCTAATGGTTGCAACGGAGTTAACGGAGGTTCCCAGTCGTCCTCCAGCAGCCTGTGCAGCCCCACACCCCTCTAACGCAGCCCTGCTGCTGCCACTGCTCCCGTAAGCAGCCCCCCCGCTGGGCCCCGACACTAAGGGTTTACCGTTGATCTTCTGCTCAACAGCCGCCCTGCAAAATCTCTCAATCCTCTCTTCTTTCTTTCAGACCTGGGATATACTGTACAATACTTCTATGATGGGGTGAAAGAAAGAAGAAAACTGTCAACAGCAAAGGAATGAAACTAAATCCCCCCCCCCCCCACACACACTTTTTTTGGACGTGGTGCTTAATCAATGGGAAGACACTGAACTTTGACCCGCCGATTTATTTTGCCCAAATTCTGTACACTTCTGGTTCACACGCTTTCACTAAAGAAATATCTACGACGGGAATTAAAAGATTAATATATACTTGTACAAATGCAAACAAAGGACAAAAAGAACCCAATACCCCGACGCTTACACATCTCAGCTGCTGCTCAGTGGAAGACTCAGGAATATATCTATACATATATATATAAATATATATATATATATATATATATATATATATATATATATATATATATATATATATATATATATATATATATATAAATTACACACACGCATAACCATGGTAACATCCATCTACTTCAGTCAAACAACAACCACAATACGGGGAAAATAAGCGAACAAACGAACAAGCTAGCAAATACTGATGCGTCGCCTTGGAGATAAACTGCTGTACCGTTGCAAGGTGGCATGCAAGTTTCTTTTTGAAAGATGTCACCATATCTACATATCGATACTGGCACCAGAAGGATTTCCAGTTTTTATTGTTTTGTATTTAATTTAATCGCTATGGCAACAGACTCATGGATGGAAACTTTCGGGGGTGCTGAGAGGGACAAATTAAGGATGCCGCCACACGTTACCCTGGACACACTTGACGGCCATTCCCTCCCCTTTGTTTGGTTTTTCTCCCTTAAAGCTTTTTTCGGTTTCCCCGGTTTCCCCAACTGCCTAAGTTTCCATTGTATTGGATTTTCATCTGTTGTGGACGTGTTCTTGAATTGTTGTTGTTGTCCCTTCTCCCTGCCCTCATCTTTCTCCTACTTTCTTTACTCTATTTCAAGCATTCAAAAAAAAAGCATAACAAAAAAAAATCTTTTACTATATCATGGATGTGGAGATTTTGTTTTCATTTTTGGGTGTTTGATTTTACACGTAAAATACAGTTTTGTTTCTTCTAGCACCTCTTGAGAAAGAATACTGTGAATTTAATGTCTGAACTGTACTATCAGTTGTTTTTATACATTACTAGTCCTGTATCAGGATTATCAATAGGTTATCTTTATGTTGATGTCGTTGCTTGGTTTGTTTTTAGAATAACCACACCATCATTTATTCCACATTCTATAAACGCAAGTCAACTATAGGTATGTTGTTTTGATATTTTTTTTTTGTTTTTGTTTACTCGAGAAAAAAAAAAGTCATGGTAATGTCATACCCTACATTCAACAATAGCATGTCAAGATTTATACATTGTACATGGTATATAAAAATGCCTTAAAATACATTTGTTAATATCAGAAATTGTAATTGTCTTTCTCTGACTTTGTCTCCAAAATCAAAGTGAAAGTACTGACTTATGTCAACAGTTTCAAAGTGCTCTTGGCTCCATTTGTGCCGCAGCTTAATTCAAGACCCCCATTTTGACAATAACTTGACGCTATTGGTATGCAAAACTTGAGTAACCTCTTGATTGTGGTCTTTCTGTAGGAGTTCCTGTTGGACACAAATACAATGACTATAGTTGATGTTCAATTGGAAGAAATAAATGATTACTTTTTCTTTTAATTGTCCAGAATGAATACAGGTCTGAAAGACGAATGAATTGGTCTACTTTGAGTTTCAGTAAAAACCAAATCAATATCTGTATTCTTTACATCGGCACAACCTCAGGTGAAACAATCACAACAGGCATTCTCGTCTGTTCTACATTTGTATATATTAGATGTATGTTATGCTTGTAATGGGTGATGAACATCCAACCTGGTGGTGTAAGAGGCGGCCCGTTGATACTGACAGATATAAATGTGTTACATCTTCTCTCCATGGTACACAGTAAAAGGCGCTATTAAAGACCACCGCAGGGTTTGGTTTGTTGGTGTTGATGTGATGGACACTTGGATTGATTCTGGACGACGGGCGCTGTTTTTCTCTGATTCAGAAGAGGATATTTATTAGTGTAAACCAATCAAACAAAACCAGAAATGGAAACAAGGGGAGGGCTACCACCATGACTATTGTGCTAACTCCTTAATCACAAACAAAAAATGCAGACTACCATATGTACATATTATATACATGAGAAATGTAAAAGAAAATAACTAATTAACCTTTTTGTTAAGGATAATTACCTTAAATAAATACTGAAAGGAAATTTACTTGGGTGTTCAGTACATGAAATAAAATTAAAATGACTGTACAGAATTATACATGGTGTAGCAGCTTTTTTTAAAAAAGATTTAAGTAAACCCACTTTAGAGAAACGTTTCATATGTATTTTAGATTCTTATTATCCAGCCCTTGTTCAGTTCCATTTATTTTTGGTGGAAATAAGTATGGGAAAAACTCTTGCATCCAAAGTAAATTATGCATCCTTGATCCCGTTGCTGAGGAGCTCAAATTAGTGAAGTTAATTTGTTCCTTTATTTTTTTTCACTCAGTTGGTTGTACTCCCAGCCGTCCCCGGTCTCCGCTAGATGGCGATAGATCCGCAGCAGGTCAAAGACAGACATGGCCCAAGAACGAAGGTCAGGAATCTGATAACTAGTATGGGGTCAGAGCAGTCTCATTAATAATGAATGCACAGAGAAGGATTCACAAATGTATTTTGTGATTTATATATAAATTACTCTCTTCTCACAAATACATTTCAATGCACACACAAATGGATATCGGTATGAATAAATGTAAAATAAATCCATCCGTTTCACAAACACATTTCGCTCCCCTGCTGCAGCTCGCCTGCCAAGTGTTTTTCTTAATTAGTTAATTGGTTGCATCTGGTGCGTTTTACTTAAGAGGGAACCCTACGTTGGTGTGCTCTAATGTTTGGCAGTGTAGCGTCTCCCAAACGCGGTATGTTGTGTTCCCAGAAACCAAAACGTGTGTGAAGACTTTTTGAAGTAAAGAGGAGCATCTCATGTGAACCTGATGTGAGTAGATTTGTGTGGCAAAGCACAACTGACGTGACTTGTATGTTGAATATAAATCACTGATAATGTGTGAAGGGAATCGGGGATTGTGTTGGTTTAACTCATTTGAAATTTAAATGATGATTCTACACCTGAAAGTAACATTTTAGAGACATTCAAACTTGTCAAAGTAAAAGGTAAATCACTTGACTAATGACGGTCAAATAATTAGTATAACTTGTATTAAAAAGCTGGATTAGTTAATTATCTTAATCCTTATTTAAAAGTTGGATGATCCCATAAGACCTGAATTTGTATTGTCATTCATTTATCTGATTTAATGGAGATGGTAGATGTTGAACCGTGGGACAGTGCCCAAGTTTGGGGACCATGAGTAAACTGTTCCTTCCTTCAAAGGTCCATCATGGATATTTAACTGCAGTTCTGTGAGTATCCCAACTTAACCATGAAGATGAACTGCGAACTGTAAGTCTTGCGTTTCTCATTACTCTTGGGCACATTGATGTGTTTTGGCTTCCTGGTGAGTTAACCCGTTACCTGAAGGTTGATCTGAGTAGTAAGTGTTTATTGGTTCATGGGTTAATTAGGTGTTTGGTTTATGTTGGTTTTAATGATTTGTTAAAATGGTTACAGGCTCTAAGTTATTGTTGTAAGCTGGAGTAATGGGTTGGGTTCTGATATCTTCAGTCTTCTTTCCAGCTACTTTCCTGAGCTCTGCATCTTCAACCCATAAGTGTTGCTTCACTGATGAGGGTGTGGTCTGAGTGAGCAGAGGTGCATACTGGGATACAGAGCTGTCTCAAGTCTACAGGTCTGTAGACACGCCCCCTCAGGGGAAACCGAGTGTTTGAGAAACCGTCGTGACGTCAGTTACATGGACTGGAATGTTCTTTAAGATGGAGACAGGGATACAGAAGGAGGAACACCAGGGGGAGATGAGGGGGCTCCTCATCTCAACGACTTGAACACAACTTCATTCTGACACAGAGAACCATGGAACACATTCAACAGTCCCCTCCAGGCATCGTGACTCCTCAAGAACAGTTTCATTTCCAAGAAGGTCTTATTTGGGGCCATCCCCAGATGGATCCTGCTCCTCAAGAAACACCCCCTCCACTGGGTGGTCTTCTGAACAGATGACCTCCTTCCTGTCCTCAGGCTGACTAAAGCTGCACCGTTTGCATCTGTGAAGGCCCCTCATTCAGGAAACCACTGGACTACAAAGACATGACTTCAGAGACGTTGAATAAACCTGGGACACATTTTGGAGACACCAAGCATAATCCATCACCAATGTGGGACGCCACTGAAGAATGTTGTACATAATTTACGTCTCTGGAGACATTGGTTGTTCTGTTCTGGGTGCCCTGGCAGGAGAGCTGGGGGTGGATGATGGACTGTTATTTGGCATGAGGTTTTTACCCTGCATGATTGTTTGGCCTTTTATGGCTCAGTGGTGTGTGTTTGGGTTTGGCCTGAGATGGATGATTTTTGAACATCGCTAGGGTTCTACTGTGCGTGTCTCCCACACACGCCTGGCATGGGGTTCTACGTGTGTTTGGTTCCACCTGGCATGGGGTTCTACGTGCGTGTCCTTGGTTCTGTGTGTGTGTGTGTGTGTGTGTGTGTCCGGCTTGCTTTGACAGTGATAATGTTCATACGGGCGTCTGTGTGATTGGCTTGAGATATTGGAATGGTCAAATAAATCATACCTGATGGACGGCCACACGTTTACTTAAGGGCCTCCAGTAGACATGAAGAGCCCTGAGTGACGCTCCGGAGCGATATCCAACACACTGGGCAGGAAGGAGAGTATCCAAATCAAGTGTAAAAGGATGCAAGCGGTGTGTTCAGATCAGTGACTTCAAACTAGGACTACACCAATCAGGATCAATGGAGGATGGACACCTAAAGGCATTCCACAAGGAGAGTCTGAAGTTGGAAAGGGACCTAAATGGGTATTCAAGATGACCTTCAGACCTGTAATGAGACGGCTCTTCCTACCTGGCTGGATTGATGGATAGCCCTGTGGATCTTGTCTTGCTCTCAGTTGCACGTCATCTCAGGCTGTACTGTATTTGTTTCGGACAGGACTAGCTGAACGATTGGTTCCCTTAAATCAGAATCAATCTGGGAACTCCAACTAGTGCGCTCTTCGAGCTGAAGTTGTGCTCTTCAGCTGAGGAGGTAAGGAAGCCTTCACTGGGGCTTCAAGGTGTAAAGAGGATGTTTTAAAGTGTTCCATGGTACTCTGATGAAGACCGTTGTTGTGTTCCACTGGCTGAGAGGAAGAACCCTCACATCTTCCACTTGGCCTTTCTCCTCTGAGAATCCTGGCGCCATCTAGAAGGATATTCCAGCTCATGTAACTGATGTCATGACAGATTCTCAAACACTTGGTTTTTCCTGAGGGGCGTGTCTATAGAACTGAAGACTTCAGACAGCACTGTATCCCAGCATGCATCTCTGCTCACCCAGACCACACCCCCATGAGTAGGATGCAACACTCTAGTGATGGAGATGCAGAGTTTTATAAGTAACGAGGGAGCAGACAAAGGTGTTTAGAACTCAATGGCATATCAAGTCTGTAAATCTTTAAACCATGATGGTTTGAAGATGGTTGGATAGTTCAGGAATTGGGCTTCTTTTTATTGTGGGCAGTCCTTTCACTCAGATGCCCACATCTCACTGGACCTGTACATGTGTTGGCTGGCTGGCATGAGTTGCTGTTGGTGATGAGGCGGTCAGGGTGACGTTGCAGGGCTATGGTCGGCTCTCTGAGCTCAACGTTTAGATTTGCTCTGCATGGTTTGTACCCTGAATAATCTAGATAATTGTAAAATGTACAGGGTTTTGTATTGAATGATTTTAGGTTTAAAGTTGTTGTGGGTCGTACATGGTAGTTTGGTTCTTCGTACGGTTTTGAGTGATATAACTTGTACACACTGGGTGCATAATAATGTAAAGGTACACTGAATATTAATGACCAACAGCAACAAACAGATCACATCAAGGTAAGTCTGTTGGCTGTGTTTTAATGAAGACCATCGCTGGACTTCAGGATCTTCCTCCGTTCAGCTCAAGGTGAGGCGCTGGTTCCGTTTTTTCTTTGGTTGGTTCCGGCCGGAATGTTCGTATTCCAGTCGGACAGTTTGTGCTTCCCGCCGTGGAAGGTTCTGAGTGCGGTCACTTATTTAGTCCCAATGGTTAGCATAGAACGTTGTAGCCTTGACAACCATAAGAAACCACCTGGCAGTTAGTTGGACGGGAGTCCCCTGAGGGATTCTGGCGGAACGTTCTGGATTGTATTTGCGTAACCTCGAGCCGTTGCCAACGGAAACTATTTTTCAGTCTTTTCCATTGGGAATTGTTGTCCCTTATCTTAAACTTAATTTTGATATTAAATACATACTGACACGTACGTCGTACAATATGTTGATAATTTCCGATGGTTGCGCCGTACTTTTAACCACGTTGACGTGAAGGGACTCTCGCTGCGTACTAAACAGCGTTCTACTTGCGGGCCCATTTTGGTGAAGGCTGAAAATCATTTCAAGGTGGAAGACAATTTGACATTTCTTCAACGGAACCCAGCACCTGAATATGGCTGAGTTGAGTATATTTGGTTTAACATCGATACGGCTTAGTGTTCTTTGTTCAGCTTTTGTACGTTCTAAATATCTGCTGTCATTAATTGCCACAGAAGTTAAACCCTACCCAATGGAATGACGTTAAACAACGACTTTGGTGCAGAGTTACCAACGGGATAATATCAAAGCTAAAATAATGGCCGTCCTTCCCACATGTTACAGTAGAAGATACTCTAGAACTGTACAAGGTTAAAAAGGTAACATGTAGTTTGTCCCAAGGTGTCTGCCTCCTCACCCAGAGCCAGAACGCCACCTCCTGTCAGAAGTCCTCCAGAACAGGTCAGTGCTCTGGTGTGAGTAGTCTTCTCAGGTCAGTTTCGATGCATGGCCTGAACCACTTCTCTCTTTTTATTAATTTTTTTCAAGTCTTCTAGCCTTGAGTTATGAAATAATTTAATTAATTGTGTAACTCTGTTTTGGATGTGTCAATTAAGTTTTTTTTTTTTTTTTTGTCTGATATAAACCTGCTGCTGTAGCTGAAAGGTGAGGCTGGGTACCGGAGGCTTGTGGTGCCAGGATGGACCGGAGACTGAGGCTGGAGACCAGGGGCCTGCAGCGCCGGGCCAGAGGGTAACCATCACCAAGCTCATGAAGCACTAAAAACCATGGTAGTTTATGTCTGTTGATCATCTTATGACTTTAAATCTGTGCCTAGCTGTGATTTGAGTTAATTCATACGGGGGTTATGTAAGAGTCATATGAGCCATTATTGTTACTAGTGCTGCTACGACCGTAGTGGATGAATTGCTGAACGTGACAATCTGGTGATTTACTGCTGAGACCAACTGTTTGTAACCAGACCAGGAATCCATGGCTGAAGGAGCTGATGGAGGAGCCGTGCTGAAGGAGCTGATGGAGTCGTGCTGAAGGCCCTGCCTGGTTGAGGAGCTGGTGGAGGCCCTGCCTGGTGAAGGAGGCCCTGCCTGGTGAAGGAGGCCCTGCCTGGTGAAGGAGGCCCTGCCTGGTGAAGGAGGCCCTGCCTGGTGAAGGAGGCCCTGCCTGGTGAAGGAGGCCCTGCCTGGTGAAGGAGGCCCTGCCTGGTGAAGGACGTCTGTCGTGGGGTAGTTGGAGCTTGACTCTGAAGTGATCATCACACTCACTGCCACTTCACGTAGAATACTGCTACCACAAACTACCAGCGTTTGTACCATATATACCAGACGACTACATCTGTTTTACCACATGTTGAAGCAAGACTTCCGCTGTTTGTTCCAGACCAGGACTCTGGCTGAGGAGAGCTGATGGAGGAGCTGACACGCTGGAGGACGACTAGGAATCGACCAACAAGGATTCCTCGTAAGTTTGTATTTACTTACATGGTTGACTTAAAGGGCAAAATACAGCTGTTACTTTGACATGCGTTAACCAACTACCGCTGTGTTTTCTTACTAGAACGTGTTTCTGGAGCGGAGGCGAGCTGGTAGGGGAGCCGTGAATCTGGAGGATGACCATCACTCTACCAACAAGGATTGTAAGTTTGTATTAACCAAACAACAAAGTGGAAATAAAGGGCTTAAAAATAAGACAAACTACATGTTTGTTACTAGACGTTGGGGCCAGACTCACGCTGTTTGTTCCAGACCAGGACTCTGGCTGAGGTGAGCTGATGGAGGAGTTGAGACGCTGGAGGACGACTAGGAATCGACCAACAAGGATTCCTCGTAAGTTTGCATTTACTTACATGGTTGACTTAAAGGGCAAAATACAGCTGTTACTTTGACATGCGTTAACCAACTACCGCTGTGTTTTCTTACTAGAACGTGTTTCTGGAGCGGAGGTGAGCTGGTAGGGGAGCCGTGAATCTGGAGGATGACCATCACTCTACCAACAAGGATTGTAAGTTTGTATTAACCAAACAACAAAGTGGAAATGAAGGGCTTAAAAATAAGACAAACTACATATTTGTTACCAGACGTTACTACAGCTGCTAATTTGTTACGCGCCATAAGAGCCCAACTACTCCTGTGTTTGTGACCTTACATTAGAGCCCAACTACTACTTTGTTTGTTACCTGATATTGGAGGCAAACTACTGTGTTTGTTACCTTACATTAGAGACAATTTACTACTGTGTTTGTTACCTTAGAGACAAATTACGTTTGTAACCAGACCAGGAATCTGGAGGACTGATGGAGAAGCCGTGCTGAAGGAGCTGATGGAGTCGTGCTGAAGGCCCTGCCTGGTTGAGGAGGCCCTGCCTGGTGAAGGAGGCCCTGCCTGGTGAAGGAGGCCCTGCCTGGTGAAGGAGGCCCTGCCTGGTGAAGGAGGCCCTGCCTGGTGAAGGAGGCCCTGCCTGGTGAAGGACGTCTGTCGTGGGGTAGTTGGAGCTTGACTCTGAAGTGATCATCACACTCACTGCCACTTCACGTAGAATACTGCTACCACAAACTACCAGCGTTTGTACCATATATACCAGATGACTACATCTGTTTTACCACATGTTGAAGCAAGACTTCCGCTGTTTGTTCCAGACCAGGACTCTGGCTGAGGAGAGCTGATGGAGGAGCTGACACGCTGGAGGACGACTAGGAATCGACCAACAAGGATTCCTCGTAAGTTTGTATTTACTTAAATGGTTGACTTAAAGGGCAAAATACAGCTGTTACTTTGACATGCGTTAACCAACTACCGCTGTGTTTTCTTACTAGAACGTGTTTCTGGAGCGGAGGCGAGCTGGTAGGGGAGCCGTGAATCTGGAGGATGACCATCACTCTACCAACAAGGATTGTAAGTTTGTATTAACCAAACAACAAAGTGGAAATAAAGGGCTTAAAAATAAGACAAACTACATGTTTGTTACTAGACGTTGGGGCCAGACTCACGCTGTTTGTTCCAGACCAGGACTCTGGCTGAGGTGAGCTGATGGAGGAGTTGAGACGCTGGAGGACGACTAGGAATCGACCAACAAGGATTCCTCGTAAGTTTGCATTTACTTACATGGTTGACTTAAAGGGCAAAATACAGCTGTTACTTTGACATGCGTTAACCAACTACCGCTGTGTTTTCTTACTAGAACGTGTTTCTGGAGCGGAGGTGAGCTGGTAGGGGAGCCGTGAATCTGGAGGATGACCATCACTCTACCAACAAGGATTGTAAGTTTGTATTAACCAAACAACAAAGTGGAAATGAAGGGCTTAAAAATAAGACAAACTACATATTTGTTACCAGACGTTACTACAGCTGCTAATTTGTTACGCGCCATAAGAGCCCAACTACTCCTGTGTTTGTGACCTTACATTAGAGCCCAACTACTACTTTGTTTGTTACCTGATATTGGAGGCAAACTACTGTGTTTGTTACCTTACATTAGAGACAATTTACTACTGTGTTTGTTACCTTAGAGACAAATTACGTTTGTAACCAGACCAGGAATCTGGAGGACTGATGGAGAAGCCGTGCTGAAGGAGCTGATGGAGTCGTGCTGAAGGCCCTGCCTGGTTGAGGAGGCCCTGCCTGGTGAAGGAGGCCCTGCCTGGTGAAGGAGGCCCTGCCTGGTGAAGGAGGCCCTGCCTGGTGAAGGAGGCCCTGCCTGGTGAAGGAGGCCCTGCCTGGTGAAGGAGGCCCTGCCTGGTGAAGGAGGCCCTGCCTGGTGAAGGACGTCTGTCGTGGGGTAGTTGGAGCTTGACTCTGAAGTGATCATCACACTCACTGCCACTTCACGTAGAATACTGCTACCACAAACTACCAGCGTTTGTACCATATATACCAGATGACTACATCTGTTTTACCACATGTTGAAGCAAGACTTCCGCTGTTTGTTCCAGACCAGGACTCTGGCTGAGGAGAGCTGATGGAGGAGCTGACACGCTGGAGGACGACTAGGAATCGACCAACAAGGATTCCTCGTAAGTTTGTATTTACTTAAATGGTTGACTTAAAGGGCAAAATACAGCTGTTACTTTGACATGCGTTAACCAACTACCGCTGTGTTTTCTTACTAGAACGTGTTTCTGGAGCGGAGGCGAGCTGGTAGGGGAGCCGTGAATCTGGAGGATGACCATCACTCTACCAACAAGGATTGTAAGTTTGTATTAACCAAACAACAAAGTGGAAATAAAGGGCTTAAAAATAAGACAAACTACATGTTTGTTACTAGACGTTGGGGCCAGACTCACGCTGTTTGTTCCAGACCAGGACTCTGGCTGAGGTGAGCTGATGGAGGAGTTGAGACGCTGGAGGACGACTAGGAATCGACCAACAAGGATTCCTCGTAAGTTTGTATTTACTTAAATGGTTGACTTAAAGGGCAAAATACAGCTGTTACTTTGACATGCGTTAACCAACTACCGCTGTGTTTTCTTACTAGAACGTGTTTCTGGAGCGGAGGCGAGCTGGTAGGGGAGCCGTGAATCTGGAGGATGACCATCACTCTACCAACAAGGATTGTAAGTTTGTATTAACCAAACAACAAAGTGGAAATGAAGGGCTTAAAAATAAGACAAACTACATATTTGTTACCAGACGTTACTACAGCTGCTAATTTGTTACGCGCCATAAGAGCCCAACTACTCCTGTGTTTGTGACCTTACATTAGAGCCCAACTACTACTTTGTTTGTTACCTGATATTGGAGGCAAACTACTACTGTGTTTGTTACCTTACATTAGAGACAATTTACTACTGTGTTTGTTACCTTACATTAGAGACAAATTACGTTTGTAACCAGACCAGGAATCTGGAGGACTGATGGAGAAGCCGTACATCTGGAAGGCAAATCCTGAGGACAACCAGGACGCTACCATCAAGGATTCCTCGTAAGTTTGCATTATCTGGACATAGTGGACCAGGTAGGGGGCTGGGGGTTCAACTCTCAAACCAATGGTGCCGGGTTCAAGTCCTCAGAATACAGTGATGTGTCCTTGAGCAAGGCGCACCAAAGCCTGCCTGGTCCTTAATGACGTCTCTTTGGTTCAGATAATATTGCGTCTTTTGAATATTTAACCTAATCATGTACTTGTTTGATCCGGGCAGACACACCTGAGCTGAACCTCACCTGATCCTGTTTGGTCAGGGGCAGACACACCTGAGCTGAACCTCACCTGATCCTGTTTGGTCAGGGGCAGACACACCTGAGCTGAACCCGCCCTGATCCTGACATCCTGCTAGTCTCGTCGCCTCAGTTCATCTGAGCCTCGTCCACCAGAAGACCTGCTGAGCTCAGCAGTCTGAGGCTGTTGGATCAATGACCTCCAGTGGGAGTGATCTTCTTGACCCCACATGTAACCGTGTGCTTCCACACGCCTTTCCCTCACATCTGTCACTAACCTCACTACTGCTTCCTCTTCTTCTTCCTTTTCTGTGGTTCGAACCTATACACGGAAGGCGCGTCTTCCTGCCCTCAGAGGGTTCAGCGTTAGGGTTGAGAGTCAGGGTTTAGGGACAGAGCTGGTCAGGGAGGACTGCTTTTACTTTGACATGCGTTAACCAACTACCGCTGTTTTCTTACTAGAACGTGTTTCTGGAGCGGAGCCGAGCTGGTAGGGGAGTCGTGAATCTGGAGGATGACCATCACTCTACCAACAAGGATTGTAAGTTTGATTTAACCTAACAAGAAAGTAGAAATAAAGTAAACGACATGTTTACCAGACGTTGGGGCCAGACTCGCGCTGTTTGTTCCAGACCAGGACTCTGGCTGAGGAGCTGATGGAGGAGCCAAGACTCTGGAGGACGACATCACTCTACCAACCAGGATCCTTGTAAGTTTGCATAAAATAAACAGAGTGGACTTGTCGTAACGCAGGATTAGTTTGTCCAGTACAAGTTACGGCATACTACTGTGGTTGGTTACCAGACAAACTACAGCTGCTACTTTGTTACGTGCCATAAGAGCCCAATTACTCCTGTGTTTGTGACCTTACATTAGAGCCCAACTACTACTGTGTTTGTTACCTTACATTAGAGCCCAACTACTACTGTGTTTGTTACCTGATGTTAGAGACAAACTACTCCTGTGTTTGTTACCTGATATGTGAGACGAATTACGTTTGTAACCAGACCAGGAATCTGGAGGACTGATGGAGAAGCCGTACATCTGGAAGGCAAATCCTGAGGACAACCAGGACGCTACCATCAAGGATTCCTCGTAAGTTTGCATTATCTGGACATAGTGGACTAGGTAGGGGGCTGGGGGTTCAACTCTCAAACCAATGGTGCCGGGTTCAAGTCCTCTGAATACAGTGATGCGTCCTTGAGCAAGGCGCCCTAAAGCCTGCCTGCTCCTTAATGACTTATCTTTGGTTCAGATAATGTTGCATCTTTTGAATATTGAACCTAATCAATGTCCTTGTTCGGTCCGGGCAGACACACCTGAGCTGAACCTCACCTGATCCTGTTTGGTCGGGGGTTGACACACCTGAGCTGAACCCGCCCTGATCCTGACATCCTGCTAGTCCCGTCTCCTCAGTTCATCTGCGCCTCGTCCTCCAGAAGACCTGCTGAGCTCAGCGGTCTGAGGCTGATGGATCAATGACCTCCAGTGGGAGTGATCTTCTTGACCCTACATGTAATCGTGTGCTTCCACACGCCTTTCTCTCACGCCTTTCTCTCACGTCTGTCACTAACCTCACTACTCTCTACTGCTTCCTCTTCTTCTTCCTTTTCTGTGGTTCGAACCTATACACGGAAGGCGCGTCTTCCTGCCCTCAGAGGGTTCAGTGTTAGGGTTGAGAGTCAGGGTTTAGAGTCAGGGACAGAGCTGGTCAGGGAGGACTGCTTTTACACAAACCTCTTCACTTGCTTTCGGAATGGTGGTGACATTTTGAAAAAAAAATTGGGAAAATGTTTTCCTCTGCTTTCCTTTACAAAATGTATTAAACTTCTGTCAAGTGTTTGTTTATATATTAAAATCCCACATTGACTTATACATGATTGGTGTGGTTCATTTAATTGTCCTTTAACTTAGTTAATGTCAAGCTAAACTCATGCAATACATATAATATACATGATTGTTAATCAGCAATGTTCACATAATCCATTTTGTAAAAATAGGAAAACCTCCATTACTACTAAATTCAAGCCTATTCATGTATTTAACAATGTACATACAGGCCATTCTCTGCTACTACAACATGTTCAATCCACCAACCCGTCTCACATCAATGTACTATAGCTACATTGGGTCAAACGGAAAATGTAGTTTGGTGTGAGACTGTTGTCCAGCAGAGGGAGCTGTCATACACCTTAATTATACAGGAATGTCTGTATTTACATTTATATATATAGTGGGACTATATATATATATATATATAGTCCCACTTGCATTCATTTTACTCTGAAATAACTTGAATAGAACTTTAATTGTTTGGGTAAGCAGTCAGGTAGCTATTTAAAGCTATAATAAACCGCGTATTTTGTTTATTTAGGTAAAGCATTCAGAAAAAAATTGCATGTTTGCATATTTTTTTTGTATGCCCAAAGGGATACTTTTCTTTTCCCTCTGGGCTAAGCCCCGGATGTTTATGAAACCTAGAATCACCCCTGGCCTAAACCAGAGCCCGTCTACGAATATATTATTATCATATTAGACATTCTCTGCCTAAACTACAACAGTTGTATCATGCATGACGAGGTTAGGGTTTCGCAGCAGGTGGCAGCCTAGGACCATTTTGAACCCTTTAGTGCCATCCACTGGCCGAAGCTTGGCTTACTTTTGTCCTCAAAAGTTTAAAACATGGTATTTTTCCCTTTCTTGCTTTCTGCTATGTATTCCTTTTCCATGCTGAGAACACAATATTCAGTTAGGCATTTGTGTTTCTGTCTCATACATTCCTGGGCTCCATATATGGCCTCCAAATACGGAGGCCATATTTGTTCCACATCCCTCACCATCCCAAATAACTGACATTATCAGTCAAATATTTTGATATTAAATCCAATTAACAACCCATAATCCTACTTTATTTAATTGAGTTTATCAATGGTATTGGTGATACTTGTAGCAGCGCTGGTTTGACTTTGTACCAATCCATGTTTCTTCTTTCACGTTTGTTTCCTTTTAACGTAGACTAGACTCATGCTGTGGCGATGAAGAAAGAGCACGACTATGAAGGCTCAGTGGACAGTCACTACAGGATGGAGAAAGACGAGAAGCAGAAGCAACCAATAGCAGCAGAGAGGGTAAAGGTGGAACCGTTGGATGAGGAAAAAGCATCTAGAACAGGTATCGTGTTTTCTGGTATGCTACAAAGAAGTTCTCCTAATCTTTGGGTTGCCCCATGATTTGTAAGAGAAAAAATGTTGTCTGCTCCCGCCACTCTCTCTGTCCACTCCAGTGTGCACTGTGTACATCGCGGTGAAGAAGGAGGAAGTAGGCGGCGTGTGCGTGGCGTGGAAGATGCTGGGCGTGGTGAAGGCGGTCACCCTGCCCTTGTGCGTGACAATCAGTAAAGGGCCAGGCCGGGCTTCCAGGCCAGCCTCTCCGGGGTCGGCAGTGACTCGTTCGGGCGCTACGGACCCTTCAGCCACATCATGGCCGACAGCGTACCGGAGCGGTCCCTTGAGAGGTACCTCCCACGAGGGATCAGCGATAAAGGACGGTGCAAACCTACCATTACGCACCTCAAAGGACCGCATAGACCTCCTATCAAGACTGGCTATGATTCGTATTAATTTCAGGAAGAAGCACTGGGCCTTATTTAACCTGCCCCGATACCTGTTTTCTTGAATGTTGCATTAAACTTTTTTTTTGTGGAAAGAGATGTGGTGTTGACTATTACATTATGATGTCGGGGTGAAATTTGTCTACCTGATTAATTTCTAATTTAATTTACAACTCAAAATTAGTCCGAATACTTTCTGAAACTGACGCACACACATCCACAGAAACACACACATACACGCACGCACGCACGCACGCACGCACGCACACACACACACACACACACACACACACACACACACACACACACACACACACACACACACACACACACACACACACACACACACACACACACACACACACTCGTCTTTCCTTCAAAGCTTCATCTTTTCCCCCATCACTGGTGAATCATTTTCAACAATTCCCATGAAGCCATTCAGATAGTTAGTGGTGTTAACAAAACAGTTGCCTTTATTCATCTCTATACAGAAAACATGGACGATGCACTAAAACATAAAGATACAAATTATTATGTAAAGCTTGGTCATTAATAAACAATTACAAAAAGTAATTGAAAAGTAAAAAATTAATTTGGGTAATATTATTACGACAACATCAGTATTAAAGTTGTATAATATCATGATACAACCTATGGATGAATGTAAACAGTTTTGAATGTTAATGTATGCCATAAGTCGTACATTTCCAAGTATTAAAAAACATGGGGCAGGGGGATAGCTTATATCTTTCATGCCAGCCAGCCTTTGAGTCATGAGTTGTAATAGGATAAATGACCACTTCATGCGTGTGTTTTTGTGTGTGTTTGCGTGCGTGTGTGTGTGTGTGTGTGTGTGTGTGTGTGTGTGTACAGCTTTAGAACATTATGCACTGAGAATATAATTTACTGAACCTATACTGTGCTGGTTACATGAAAACAATAAATGCTGTTCAAATCAAACAATCACAGCTTATGTATTGCTGGTGATGGAGCTCACTGTACTAAAATTATTTGTATTTACATATTAATGTAGGTATATCATTGACCCCCCCCCCCCCCCCCCCCCCCCTTTGATGGGGATGTTGAAAGATGAGGCATGAGATGAAATTAATCGTGAATTAAGTAATTCAATATTGAAACACATTAAATACACATAGAAATGAATAAATACACAAAAAAATATGAAAACAGGTAGTTATAGAAAATTACATGGGTTGCATTTATTGAAGTATCTATTTCACCCTTTACTTAATTATGGCTCTATGTCTTTATTTCACGTTTATGATTTAGTTATGTATTTAATATTGTCACATTTGGCATACAAAGTTACTGTAGAGGCTAGCAATCAGACCAGCTGATTCAGATAAGGTTGAGACATCTTGACAATACAAAGTTTTGTCCAAAATAAATCCATATTTAGTTGTAAACAGCTGCTGCCTTTTGTATGGCATGATGAAATCTAAGCTTTGTATCCGCCCTTCCGTCTTTATATCAAGCATGAGATAGGACAAAGCAAATACAACCAAGCTAGATTTTAAAGTGGAGGATGTGTGAAAATCTGGTATGATGTCAACGGTGTCTGCCCATTCAATCCAATCCAATCTCTGTGTGAGTTTATGTTTGTAATAGTGGGTGAGACCAGGATATGGTTGGTTAGATTCCCCTTTTCAGCCACTAGATGTCAGCGACGGCTTGGATAAGAATCACCCAAAAACAAATTGACATGACTCCAGCCATGCATGTGTGTTCGGGGCGTATTTTATTTCAATGAATCAGTCAGTCTTCTTATTTCCGTTCAGTCTGGCAAACATCTTGGGTCCACAATTGATTGTACAACATCCGAGTCCAGCCCAAAGGGGAGCATGAGTTACTTCTGCCCTGATTCCATGTGTAACCATACACATGATGCGTCTGATGGAGACCAGAGCCGGGTGAGGTGCACGGTCTTCCCGGTAGGTCTCTGAACCCCCTATTGTCTCAATGTGCATCTCATCACCTCACCCGGCTCCCTCCAGCCGAACTCTCTATTAGTCGGTTCAACATCAGCACCTCGGGGCGCAGTGGGTGTCTGGTGACCACCATGAAATATGGGGACACTGGGGTGGATCTGCCTCGGCCCTCATTTCTTATTGGCTATCCTCCTCTTCCTGGTCGCAAGCATGTCGTAGAAGGGGTCCCTGCTGATGCTTGCTCTGTGATGGGGAAATAAGACAGGAGAATATTGATGAGGTGAGAGCGCACTTTGAATCGTTTTTTGTGGTTTGACAGATTCTTTGAAACATTTATATTTCTGAGAGGCACATCACATCGATGCAGCAGCAGCAGTAATAACACCCACCTTGTGTGTATTATACTTCAGACCTTAGGTTATTCAGTGACCAAACCTTTTTGTCGTTGTGGAAATCAGTAATAAATGATACATGTGGAAGGTAAAGGACAGAGGGAAAACAAGGCAGCTACTTGCA
>NC_082399.1:10691326-10696326 GCF_031168955.1 Gadus macrocephalus
GAGAAGATGGATTTTATTTTGGGGGGTGGGTATCGGGGCGATGGGTTAACTAAACCAGAGGATCAAGAGGTTGGACTTGGTGGATTTGTCAAAAACACACGCACACACACACACACACACACACACACACACACACACACACACACACACACACACACACACACACACACACACACACACACACACACACACACACACACACACACACACACACACACACACACACACACATCCAAACGCTGATCTAAAGCAAAGTCTATTGCTGCCTTACGGCGCGGCCAAAACAACCACCACCGGTGAACTGATAGGCCTGAGAAGGGCCCAGACGTGCTGGGGCGATCCCGCTCCCCCTGGGAGTCCATCAACGGGACTCTGGAGTCAGGACTGAGGTGCAGGAGGTCTTCACTACTAAGAGCATTGCAACGCTCTTCTTAACACACCATGCAAAAAAAAACGAGCAGTCAAGGTTGTACTTTCCACAATCACTTCTTTACTTCTTCTTCCAATACCTCTTTGATTTAGGATATGCTGGCGGGACTGGAATTTGTGAGCTTCAGCAAGACCAGAGCACAGGTGTGTGTTGGGAAAGAGAGAGAGCCAAGTTAAGTTCAGTTCCTCAGCATACTGCCAATACTGGATTCAACCTTCATTCCAATGTCTCGGCTACTCTGGCTGCTGCTTTGGGCTTTTCTCTGCTCGGAACAAATAATATAAAATATTTGGTTTTAAAACAAAACTATTTTTTGCTTTAGAAGGACAGCCAGTGTTTTGTTCTGGAGACACTGCAGTCTTTTTCTTATTTCATATGTATTTACCTCTTCAAGACGGGCATCATAAAGTCAATCTCATTCAGCTTTGTTGCATTGGGCTTGTGGCGGAGAGACTGTTAAAGAAGGTAATTAAACCACAACCATCCCAGACGGATCACACAGAAGCTGTCCGTACAGATGGACAGCCCTGAAGGTCAGTGGTGTTCAGCTGGGTGTTTCAGCATTTACTCTGAGCAGAACAGCCGCCTCCTGAAACTGACACGGTAACAATGGGAATGTGCAGTCGGTGGCCTGTTGTGTCGCGGTGGTCCGAGGATGTTCTTGTGATGCTTGGCAGACCGTCGGACTGCAATAACACACGTCTCTGGCTGTCCAACGCTGATCCGATCTCATGAGAAACCTCTGAACAACCAAGCAGGAATCTGCTCCTGGTGTTGTGACGGCTAAACACATCTCGTATCGGCGTTCCCTCTCTGTCTCTACTGTACGCTGGTTCTGGCTATGGGTTGGTGTTGATGGGGAGGCTGCAATCTCGATGAACTACTGAACTGTGGGATGTTTTCATATATTGGAAATATAATGCTATTTCGTCATTAAAAATGACAGCTATTGCCATCTGTGTCAGCAGCCGCCCAAAGACTTCCTACACAGAAGCAGGTTAGGGGCTGCAAGTCACTTCAGGGAACAACTGAAAACCCCCAAATGACAATAGAGGGATAATTTGTTTTTTGGAAGATAGTGAGGTAAGAAAGCTGTGGGTGTTTAAAGAGTTTTGCGCTGCGTTCCTGTATTCCCCAGAGTGTTTTGGTCCAAGATGTACAAGCTCCTCAGCCTCCAGGCAGGCTCTGGATCCCCTCTTCATGGCTGTTTGAGGAGAGAGGCCAAACCTCAGATCGCTGCTTCTTCTTCTTCTTCTTCTTCTTCCTCTTCTTCTTCCTCTTCCTCTTCCTCTTCCTCTTCCTCTTCTTCTTCTTCTTCTTCTTCTTCTTCTTCTTCCTCTTCTTCTTCTTCTTCGTAGCCAAGGTGTGAGTTACTGCCAGGTTACTGCCTCTCCCGACTCACCGCTACACCGTCTATTCTTTTTTCATTTTCCATTCCCGCTTTCATCTCTGGTCAATTAATTTCTCACCTCATTCGTCTCCCTCTCGTTTGAAACCCTTCTTGCCTTCAGTCCATCTACTCATTTATGTATCTTATTGCAGCTATGTTATATAAACGAGTAACAATAATAACTATTGCATTGTCCGGGAGCCAAAACAAACAAATCGTATTACCTTGCTATTTTTAGCTGAACAGCCAAACCAACACGCTGGTACAAACCGATATTCTTAACCAGTCGTATCTGAACAATGTGTTGGGATCTGCCTGGCAGCCTGGCCCCCACCCTTCTCCCCCACACCCACACACCACAGCCCTCCTTCCCCCCACCCACCGAGTCGCCGCCATGGTGATGGCAACACGTCGGGAAGACTCTGCAGACTGTCTTTTAATCAGGCCCATATGTCGTTTCAGTCAGGCTCCCTTGGGACACCTAAATACTGTAGTCCATTATATTGTATCTCTCAGTCTATCCAGATGCCATGCCATGAATTGTAGCCACACACAAACACGTATGTGTGCCTTTGTGTGCGCACGTGTGTGTGTGTGCGTACGTACATGTGTGTGTGTGTGTGTGTGTGTGTACGTTTGTGTGTGCGCAAGTGCAAGCCTGCTTTTGAAGATATGAGTGTGAGTCTTCACACATGGTCGAATATGAATGTGTGTGTGTGTGTGTGTAATGTTTCCATGTAATGCTACAAGCTCATAAGCTGCACGGTGGAAAATAAGAATGTTTTTCCTCCAATCAAGTGTCTAAAGCTCGTAGAATGGACCCCACAAGAGCCCCTTTACTCGACTCATTTTTATTGAGCCCATTCACTCCCATAAGACTAGGATTTGTCAGGTAAAGAATGCAAACCACCAAAACACTAACAATTAGCATTAGGTAAATTGAGTTCTAGGCCAGCTATCAGGTGTGTGTCTGAGCCTAGGGCCCGTTTAGGCTTACTGTGTACACCATTTGCTCTGCCTTGTAATGTCCAGGCAACCTTTGTAGATATTCATCTCGTTTTTTTGTGTTGTATACAGGCCTGTTTGGTGTTATACACGCTTATTACAGTGTCCCAGTCCATGCATGGAGCTGTGACTAACAGAATGTCTAATGTTTGGTCATCTAGTGCCAAGCACTGGCTTTCAGTGGAGGGATCCAGCCAGACATTCCGAAGAACCCACAGGCCGACACCTACAGAACCAGTTCAGCTGCCTGTCAACATACTCCCCCACCCCCCCTCCCCCCCCTCGCAGGGCCACAACAAAGACTCTGGGGGCCCCCCAAAAAAATCCCCCCCTCAGCCCCCCCCAGAAAATCCCCCTCATAACCATCAGGCTCCAGGCGACCAGACCACTAACTTGTTCCTCCATGTCATCTGATAAATCACCAGCCCGGTGGGCTTGGGTTCCATGCCCACCGCGGGCGGTTCAGTTCGCATCACTTTGTCAAAAGGCAGACGACGCCCACTCACTTCCAGAGGAGAAGCTTTTTCGGTTCAATTCTAGGGAGAGAAAAGGACTGTCACAACATTATATATTTATATTTTCTCTTTACAATCCCTAAAACTAAGGCCGCTCGCTCAAATCTGTGCAGAAGAATGGAGGGAAACCACGGTTCCCGCCTAAGCTTTTTTTTTTTTTTCACGCTAATGGCTGAGGAAGAGTCCAGCCTGTTGATGGACACATGGAGACAACGAGGTTATCACTGGGCCGACAGGATACATGGCCGAGTAACCTTCCGCCGCCTTCACCCCCACTGCCGAAACGGCCGGTCTGGGTGTTTACCTGCTGCTCTCTGACGTGCGAGGTGGGCCAAATGGAACGCTCGCTGCTGAAGTCTGGGTGACGCTCCCCCAACCCGTTGCTGTGAGCGTGCGTCTCAACCTTTTTCCACTCCGGTCTAGTATACAAATCTGGCTATAAATAGACCTGCTATGAGCAATAAAATACACTGAGGGTTATAAAGTCCCAGGCTGATTTACATCCATGGCGGGGGGGGGGGGGGGAGCAGCATTGGTCTGCTCTGTGGCATGCTAAGTGAGTGGCCAAGCGCCACTCCTAATTAGGAAATGCAGTAAACATCCCATAATCAACCCCCCCACCCCCCCTGTCCAATAACCTTACTTTCACTCACACCGTGGCCAGGTTCCTCTTTTTACTGTAAACATACAATGGGTTGTTGTGCTTTGCTTTCTTTTCTCTCCCTGCAGTCATAACATAGGCTTAGAGCAGCGAGCGCGGTAGACTCTGCTCGGCGGTGGCAGCGGTGGTTAATGACTGTGTGATCTAATCCTATGGAAAACAGTGACGTTGAAAAACCATGGCTTTTTCTCGTTTTTTTCTATCCTTGCTTCTTGATGATGGAACAGAGACCCTCTGATGAAGAATAAATTATGGCCTGCCTTGGAAAGACACGCGCACACACGCACACACACACACACGCACACACACACACACACACACACACACACACACACACACACACACACACACACACACACACACACACACACACACACACACACACACACACACACACACACACAACATTCAGGGTAATGTATAGCCTATTTATACTCACACACACACACACACACACACACACACACACACACACACACACACACATGCACACACTTGACTCACTCACTCATACATTGGAATACACTTGTTCTCACGTTCTAACAGATAAATTCCTCAGTGAAACACTTGCCTGATTAATAAAAAAAAGCCCTAGTTTATTCTGGTTTTGAGACTCCCTTCTAGAAACCGCTGTTTGTCGGTTTGTCTGTATGTATGTGTTTGTGCACAAGTTTGTGCTTGCGGGCACAAACATGCATGCAAAGGTGCACGTGTGTATTTCGATATGCAAAAAAGACAGAGACCCAGCGACAGGACCAGAGAGAGAGAGAGACATACAGCGTGAGTTACAGACGGACCGAAGGACGAGGCGGAGATGGGCCGGGCTAGATCTGATGATGAGTTGTTTTAATTATTCATGCCGCATGTGCATGGCATCATTCATCCAGGGCAGGCCCCCATCACATCCTTCCTCCAGTTTGTGCATCATGGCATGCTAATGCATCCCTCAGTGCCCACCACTGTCTCTCGTCAGGCACAGGGCTCTGCTCACGCACAGAC